>NW_027105226.1:72273-85355 GCF_000696795.3 Halyomorpha halys | reverse complement strand
CTATGTCACCTACAGCAAATTTACTTGTTGTATATATGTGTATACAGTTGTAAATATCAATAAATAATTTATTAAAAAAAAAAAATGTATATATATATGCAACCAAGCAATTATTAGGTGAGAGAATTTATCAGCACGGTTTATTTTTGTTTAGTGGCGCCAAACTTCATTGGTCATCAGCGCCATTTATATTTTATTTAATTTTGTTAATATTCGTTAAATTTTATTTATTTTGATTATTTATTATTCTATTTATTTTTTTTTCCTTCCGATTAAGGTATATTTTTGTCAGTAAATTTTGTGATTTTAAAAACTGAAACACTAATTTTATTGCTTTATTATCGTCTTCAAGGGTTTTTGAGATATCTTGGTTTAGTCCTAAGCTATTGAGGTGTGGTGTGAAATATGGACATCGTTGGAAAATATGGCTTATTGTTAGATTTTTGTTGCAATACTGGGAGTTTGGAGGCGTTTTTTTTGAAATAAGATAGGAGTGGGTGAGCCTCGTGTGACCTATTCTCAGCCTGGTCAGTACAACCTCCTCTCTACGGCATTTGCGACTGGAGGTACCCCAGGGCTTGATATCCTTTTTAATAATTTTTAATTTATTCATTTGGCTTTCGTTCCACAAAGATTGCCATTTATCTTTGACTTCAAAAGAGGCCTGCTCATCTCTGACGGAGTTAAAATTGCTTTACCCTATTTTAAAAGAATAATACTTGTAGTGATTTATATATCAGAAAAATTTAATTATACAGTTAATTTTAGAGACAACTTTAAACCAATAGTATACAGAGATTTTATGTAAAACGAATTGATGATGAATTAAATCGAATTTTATATGATTTTACGTAACAAAATAATTTAAAAAATAAACAAAAATGTAGTGTCAATTTAAATGATATTATACCTAACCTGTTTGTTGATGTAGCTTAAATTATATTATTGTGATAAGTTAGTGTTAGAAAAATGTGGTGTTTACAAAGAATAAATTTTATAGTGTCAAATACAGGTAAATTATACTCACAATAGTGTAAATTTGTGTTAGTTTGTTAAGAAATATGGTTTTGTTTTGATTGGTTTATTTTGACTTGAAAAGTTTTATAAATTAATATTGAGGCTGTGAAACTAAAATTCAGGTATGAAAATTAGAATTAATAATGTTTTTAACATAAGTTATAATTAAAGCTGTTATTTTAATAGATTGTACTTGAAATGTTCGAAACGTTAGACATGTGATATGACCAATAACAAAATGTATTGTTATTAGATTAATACTGTTAGATCAGGCGTGGATCGACTGTTGAGTTGAAAACCCTTTTGGACACATCTAGGCTGTATCGTATGTTCTATGTCAAAAGCAAATAATTACTCCTTTACTAAACCAATTTGAGTTTTTAAAGTATATTACTTTGATTAATGATGAAAATATCTTATTAAAAAAAGCTATTTAATTAGTTTTGATCAATTATTTGTAAACCTCGATTTCCTTTAATGATTTATTAACTCATAAATAATTAAAGAATTTCGAAGTTTAGTACTAATTGACGTAAACTTTTCCCGAAGTGATAAAATTATATTATGCCCCAAGATTAATTATTTTAATTTTTTTAAATAGCAGAGTTATGTAAATAGACAAGTTGTGTAGGAAAAGCTTTCAAGAAGATTAGGAATATTTGAGGGTGTATAAGTAGCATTGAATTTTTAGAAGGGCGAGTGATAGTAGTGAGGGCGGTTTGAAAGAGACCAGCACTTAGTAAGATTGGCAGGGGTAGTCTCGAACCGGCCGAGCAATCTGTTACTGCTTACTGGAACCGGTGACAACTTAGGGAGGGGTGAACAACAGTCTTCTAAACCCTTGGTTAACTGAGGCAGTTTATTTGTACAAGTAGTCTTTGTGTTATGTACAGAATACGTCCCTACATACGTAACACCGCAAATGAAATCTCTCACGTGAGTCCCATAGGAGAAAAAAATCAGTTATTTCACTTCAATTTTTGATTACTTTAATAAAAACTATGTATAATTACTAGTCAAAACTGATAAGTCTGCCAAGTATAGGTAGGGGGAATAAAAAATGGCTGCTGTTTAAAAACCTTAAAAAACATTCATTTTTACCTTAGAAACTACCAACAGCACTAGAAAACCTAAAAAGACATTATTTAAAGTTAATTTCGTTTATAGCGTTTATCTTCGTAGAAGTAGTAGTTAGTTTTTTTATGATAATTTCCAAAATAAATGCACAAAATGTTGATTTCTAGTTGTTCAGACAAAATTTAATTTTACCTTTTTACGTTCACTAGTACCCGAGACACAGTTTTTTTTTTTAAAGGAACATTTCATAAAAAAATGTACTTAAAAATAATTAATAAATGTATTGTAAGAAGACTATATCTGAGGAACCATGAGATGTACAGATTTCTATTAGCACTAAAATTTAACATTATAGCACATTAAACTATCAATGTGCTATGATGTAGTTTATGACGTTTATCACCGTTGTAATAGTAGTTTTTATTTATATTTGCTTAAGTAAATTTATTTCAAGCTGTTCGGATACAAATATAATATAAAAAAATAATAAATGAACTTTATAAATTACTTTAATTATATTATTTCAATTTCTTGAGACAAGGTAATTATTTATTTAATAAATCGAAACTTGTATCCTTTATTGTCTCAACACTTTTTATTTCAACAGTCCAAAGTTTCGGCCATTTTAGCCATCCTCAAGGACATCTTCAATTATAAATTCTTCCTCACATTAAGTTTAGAATTTCTTTTGCAGGCTATTCTGCCCAGGTCATTCATTAATTATAAGTTAAAAACTTATTTTTTTATTTAAAATCATAAATATCTAATTCTTCTTATATTTAGATTATCCACCCAATCACTACAATATACACAAAACGTCTCTGAGTTAAAGCTGTACGTTTTCCATCATACCATATTTACATATTATTCTTATTATATGGGCGATAGACCATGGAGGTCTAAGTCCTCGCGTGATGTAATAGGAAATATATCCCGCGTTTCTTGACAGGTTTTTTTTTGTTCGGGCTCGTCACCCCACGCCTATTTTTTATGAGTCCACCCATTGGCTAACGGGCCTCACGAATTCCCGGGAGAGGCTTCGAGTGAGTTTTGTATAATTTTATGCTAGTCAAATCCCGGATGGGGCCGTAGTCGAACTCGCAACCTTAGGGTTGGTAGACAGGCGCGTTCCCTCGCTGCTACCGCTGCCCCTATTTACATATTAACTAAAAAAAAAATCAAATGAGAGATTCTATCCATGAGAATCTGTCTAACTTTTTAAAAAGTTTTTAGTTTTATTGTCTCGTTACCACATTAAACATTGGGATCATATCAGTTTTAAAGAATACTTAAGTTGTTGTTTAAAGAATGCTTATCTACGATTATTTCACTAGTTTTCCTAATTCATCATTTTTGATACACATGGTAATGTTTTGAATCGATCCTATGGTTCAGAAGAATAATGCCAAAAATCTATAAAATACTCAAGCGGAAGAGACTTTAGAAACTATGTTTATATCAATTTAAAATGTACTGTAATCTTGTCATACAATTTTCAAAGGCGATGATTATTATAGCATTAGTCACTGATCCATATAATGAGATTTTAAGTCAAGTGTCGGCTTTGGAAAACTTATTTACGGTAGTTAAATCCGGATCTTGGGATCATCGTAATCGGGAGTAAAATCCAATCTTCTGGGCTCGTCTTTGTTTATCTCTCAATTTTATCCCTTTTTACTATCCTTTTAAGTGATTTTTGCTGTTTATTTTTTCCCTTAGATATGCTGTCAACTTACGATTCTCATCATATTGACTTTTATTTACTATTTTGGTGCACCTATATTATTTTGCCTTATATGTCTTAAACTTTTCTTCTGATTTCGCATCACTGAAAAGAGTTTATGTTGTCAAAAATCATGGAATCTAAAAACAATATTATCCTTCATGCCATTATTTATTGGTTATTATTATATGGACGACAGACAACGGAGGTCTAAGTCCTCTCAGAATGCATTAGGAAATACATCACGCGTTTCTTGACGTGTTTTTCCGTAGAGTGGGTTCGTCACTCTCACGCCTATTTTTTGTTAGTGCCACTCATTGGCTAACGAGATTGTGAGTGAAAAAAGCCCGGGTGGGACCGAGACTCGATCTGACAACCTTTGGGTTGGTAGACTGGGGCGTCGCCGCGCTGCTACCGCTGCCACCTGTTATTTACTGGATACTTCCATTTAATTTAGAAAATGACATTAATTTTTTTGATATATTGTGGAAGATACTTGTGCCGGATGAATTAATCGAATTTAGAAGTTTACACAACGCCGAAGTTGCGTGAACTGCATCCCATAATGTAATTAAGGTAATAATATTGCGGCAAATAAAATGAACCATTCTTGAGTAAAAACGAGATAGAATCGCTCAATACTTTGAAACAACTTTTTTTTAAAAAAAGATTTTATAATTAATCATGAACACATCTATGCCGTATAAAATATACTACCTTAAGTTAGTTAAAATAATGTAGTGATTGAAGTTGACCACCCAACTTTGGACATTCTTAAATTTAAGACAAAAATGCCATCAGTGTTCGGAAGCAGTAAGTACTTATGTGAAAGTTTATTATAAAATAAATGGATTTTATAAAAAAACAAAATAGAAATAAACTTTCTGATGTGTCTTTACTCCATCTCATGGGGTTGGCTACAACAGAACTAGAGGTGGACATTTGTTCGTTAGTGGACGCAATTGATCTACCACGATGTTCACACTAAATATATAATTGTATTTCCATTGCAATATTTGTTACCATTGAGATATAAAATATTTTGTTTTTATAGTTTCCTTATTTATGTATAACAAATACTTGGCCAATATAAAGAAATATTACTACTTTTGGTTTTATTAATAACTTTACCTTACCTACTAACATCATTGATACTTTGAAGTTTAAATTTTAAATTATATAACTATTATATGGTCTGCAACCTCTTTCAGGTTTTTAATTTTGACCCTTGAAGCTTAGTAAGTTGAACATTCCTGGTGTTACTATGCGGGAGAAAATATTTTGTACACATTTCTTTTTTTCTGTTTTTGTTATTAATTTGTAAGAAAATGCCTCATTTCACGAATACAAAAATAAAACTGTTACAAATTTACATGTTTTTGAAGTTGCAAACAACCGAAATAAAAATTGAAAACTCATGACTGTTACAGTCTACTGTTGGGTATTTTCAAATTTTCAGCTAAATTGAAATTAAGTGAAAATGAATGTATAAACATTGAATGTTGGTGTAACGTTTGTCAGAGAACTTGCAAGTTAAATGAAAACTACAAATTGTTCCTAAAAAAAATGAATAAAACATTTTTTAAAAAATGCCTCTTAAGTATATTTACATTAATTATTTTATTATTAATGTTTCTTATATATAATTTATATATATCTGTACCCCTATGTAGTTTGTATATTGTCCTGTTAGTTTTTATACTGTTTACTTTAATATTATTTTCAAAAGTAACGTACTTTATCTGCCAATCCTCCCTCTTCCCAATAGATCCTATCACAACGGTTCAGTTTAGTTTTGGCTTTTTGTCTGAAATGTTCGTTTTCTGCCTCGTTCATTTTCTTCCTTTATTCTTATCTCCCTTTTTCCATCTCTTAGTTTGTACTTTCTTTTATATTTCTTCTTTCTATCTGTTATTATTTACATTTTCATTTATTGTCTATGACCCTTTATTATTGTTATTTAATTTTTACGTTTCATTGTATACCGTTTTAATTATTAATTTACTTTTTTAATTTATGTTTTCATCATTTTAGTGTGTGTATCTTTTTTTAGCACTGATGAAGCCCTACATCATGGGGCGAAACGTTAGTTCAATATAAATAGTTTATAAATAGTCATTTAGTTTTTATTTGATCGCAACGTTGATCATCTTCCATTTATTTTTTTTAAAAATGTGAAAAGATGCATATTTCGGACTAGGAATTCCACTATTTTTCACTAAGGAAAGGTAGCAAAATCGTAGAGATCGAAAGTGTCGTATCCCTAACTACTTCTCTTTTCCTTCCTAGAATTAATCTTTTTTAATAATTTTTAATTAAGTTATTGGTTAACTATTTATTATTTATTTAGAATATATTAATGAATAACTCAACGATTTTTTTTTTTAAACGGACGGACGTATGTAACCTAACCTGAAAGATGTAAGATTATATATTAGCAAGTATGGGATTTGTGTGAAGCGTTATAAGTGTGCAGTGTAGGTCATCTTTACAGGAGTCAGTGTACTCTTCCTTTTGCACCTTTTCTAACTCATTTATCATTTATCTTCTTCGATAGTATTATTCTTAGTTTCTTGTGATGCAAAATATTTTTTAGCACTATTATTACCAGTATTTAAGCTTTAGTATTCTAGCTTTGTAGAGGTGATCTGATCGAAAAATTTATCTCGGAATCAATAAACCCATGCAGATGTATAACTCAAGTAAAGTAAATGCGTCTTATAGTATTTATATTATTATTATATAATAATATATAATACATTATTATCCTTATAGAAGTAGCAGTTTCCATGGTAGTTAAAGAGCTCTGGGTAAAAAAGAAAGCTTTTAATTTTTCATTTGGAGAGCCACATCTCAAAAACTGTCTTCAACCCTAAAACATTAAATATAACACCATTTAAAATAGAGTAAATTTGCTCTAATATGAACGTTAATGGAGCTGTCTACGTTGATTAGTATCCGAGATACAATTTTTCAAAAAAGCAATATTTTTTTCCAAATAATAAAACTCAACATTTTGTGAATTTATTTTGGCAAATGTCATGGAAACCACTACTCATACGAGCGATATAGAGAATTGGAGTGAAATAACTTATAATTTCTGGATTGTATTATTTGCCAAAATAAAATGCTGTTTTCTTGTTATTTGAAAAAAAGAAATTGGGTTTTGATAAACTTTATTTCAGGGACATTAAGAGCTTTATTAGTGTTTAAGTTTTAGCAAATTTATTCTACTTAAATAAAAAGTGTTAGTAGCAAAAAAAAAATTTTTTTAATAAGAAATTAGAATTGTTATATACTTTATATGTATTGGTTATTTGTATAATTTATTAGTGACTTCAATGAGTCGTTTTATTGCAACCTCCGTCTGTAGTTTTCTAATCTCTATTTATTAATCCTTCTCAGTTTTTCCCTTTAAGCAGCACATATTACTTGGGCTACACCAAAATCAAACTACCTTGTCAATGTAAACAATCTGTGTATCTATAATATTAATCACCACAATACAATCGTTACTTGAATATGACAATCTTGTAAATACTTTACCAGTCAAATAATCACGAGTCTAAACCATGTAAATATTGTTGAAATAAATAAAATTTTATTTATTTAAACATTATTAACCAGTCTCAAGAAAGGTTATAAACATGTAATTATTCTTAGAGGACTTTTGTTTCAGAATAAATCTGTTTTTTTATAATTTATTTATATTCAATTTTATTTAAGATAATATGATTAGAATGGGTTTGAGAAATAAAAGTTTCATGTATAGTAAGATCTTTTTGGCATTAGGAAGAAAGAAGAATAGAAAAACACGTAAAAATGATGATTCTCATTCATGAAAACATACAGTTTGTTGAGATTTATGATTATGAATTTATAATAATAATAATAATAATAATAATAATATTCTTTATTTATTCTGGGATTGATCCCTTAGAATAATATACAGGCATCAAAATCAGGCTTTAGAGCCTTAGAGTACAATACAAAATAAAAATAAAAGTAAAATATAATAGAATAATGAATTGAAGAGATAAAAATGAACAACAATAATAACAGAATAACAAAATATATAAAATAAGAATAGAACAATTAAAAAAAAAATCAAACTAAAATTAATGAATGAAAAGGTACAATTTCTGATAATATACATATTTACAAGTAAGAACGAAATTCTGAAACATAAAATACGGAGAATATTTAAACCTTATTTGAAACTTTCCATTTTTATTCTTCCGGAATTGGTTGGACAGAAGGTAGTCAAAGATACGTGATTTGAAGATTGGAAGGGTATTAGAACTACGAATAAAGGAGAATAGAATAGAATTCCATAGGGAAGATAAACGGAAAAGAAATGATCTACCAAAGGCTGCAGTCCGATGTGCAGTTACATATAAGTCTGAAGGCCGTGCGGGAATGCACTAAGGATTTAAATTGAAGGATATCAGAGAGGTACGATGAACGGCGTGATTGGATAACTTGATAGAGGAAGGAAACAAGAAAATATTTACGACGGGAGGTGGTGTGAAGCCACTTCAGCTCTTCATAAAATCGGGTGACTGAGGCGTCCATGGGGACTCCAAAGATGAATAGTACAAAGCAATTAATTAACCGTTTTAATTTTGCTTCGAGATCCTCAGAGGCACCGACACTCCCGTAAACCACGCGGCAGTAATCAAAGTGGGGGAATATTAAGGAAGTAACAAGGAGCCGGGTTTCAAAAGGAAGTAGGCGACGAAGATAATTTAAGCGCTTTAGGGTGGAGAAGGTACGACGGGAAATGTCGGAGACGTGGTTTTTCCAGGAGATACACAATTTTTCGTTTCCCCAAGCCACAAGCATGTATTTTAACATTTTTTTTTTGTTAAATTTATTTTTCACGTTTTGTATTATTTTTTTGTAGTAATTATCTAACAAAAATATAAATCATTCCAATAGTTAAAGAATTCCAATATCGAGTAATGTAGAATCGATATAGTTTATGGCGTGCTACCCGCATATTAAACAGGAAGGTGATAAATAAAAATGAGATTAAGATATCTCTCCCGCCAGCGTCGTATTTCCCCTTTGATACTCTTCCTCTTTCGTTTTTATCTTTCCTTGAATTGTGTGGAAGGTTTTATTTCTTCATTATGGAGGAATTGAGTTATTTTTTATCCTATTTTTTGATTCGCTTGTCGTTTATATCAACATTGTTTAATGTTAATAATAGATAATAATACTAACAAATTTGATCTATGTAAAAGCTTTGCAAAATAATAAAAAAGATTAAAAAACAATTTTAGGGTAATAGTGGAATGCTCCAGAACTTGATTTGTTGTTAAAGAAGCTTTTTGGGGTATTTTGGTTTTACGGCATGTGCCAAAAGTTTGGATCTGCCTTAAGCCATAAGATATCTTTTTAAGTTCGACTGATGCATCAGGGAGAGAACACTTGCAACTTCTTCTATGTCAAGAACATCATCATATTTCCCTTTTTTTAATAACATTTAATACATTTTTTTTTAAATTTTATCATTTTTATATTATTATTATGTTTTTATTTTATTTTTATAATTATTTTTGTTTTTTAATTAGTTAAAAGTTAAAAAAGAAAATCAATGGCCTAGTAAAAAATAATTGATCCTTCATGAAATTGGATGAACGGTATTGGCAGAAAGTACAGTAATTAAAATAACTAATTATATACACCGCGAAACAACCGGCTGTATTACAACTGGTGTAATAAAAAACATAGCCCTACGTGACCATAGGGGTGATCCCATCGTCGATAACCAAATAACCGTTCTAAACCGTTGATTAGGACGCCACCTAAAGCTCCATACCAGATAACAACTACAGCAACAGTAAGCCGATTTTAACTCTAACAAAGATAAGGTATTTAGTAATTACCTAAATCAGTAGTATCGAAAAAAGTTGTCCTGTTATTTCTCAAAGTTTAGAGTTCTGCTGAAACTAATCTATAATAATTTCCGTTTAGTCTCATCTCATAGTGTTATTTCCTGTCTTTTCCTGTGTTTTCAAAACAAAAAATTGCGGATAAATAGAATACTGTTTTCTAATTTGCAACTTAATGACTCAATTTCTGTAATCACGTATTGTCTTTCTGCTCAGCCATGATGTTCATTGGATTTAAGAGGTACAAGGGACCCTACCAATCTCTCGCCTGCAACGTTAATTTATTGGAACATCGCTGATTAACTATGTATATTATGTGAAAGGTACATAATAAAAAAAACAAATAAATAAAATAAATAAATAAGTAAAATAAAATAAGGAAGATGGTAAAAAAAAAAAAATCAAACTCTAATAGTAATTAAACTATTTATTGTGAACCAAAGTTTCGCTCCACTTTACAGGGCTTCAAGAGGGCTGAAAAAAAAATGAACCACTAAAATAATGTAACAAAGTAACATATAAAGAATAAAGTAACATGAAATAAAAGTAAACTGAGGTGTGGCTGAACATGATTAATGATATGTTAAAATGTATATGAAAATGATCAAAGTAATTTAAAGGATTTAAAAATAAAGTGTACAGAGAAAGATAAAAATAAACAAGAATTACTAAAAGGTATTATTAGATAATCGATGAAATCGGAAATTTTAACCAATAAAGAAGTAGATCTAAAAAGAAATATAAATTATAGTGCACACTAAAAGGCAATATAAATAAAATAAAATTCAAGAAAAAAACGAAAATAGTGAACAAAATAGAACACCCACGTTTCAGAATGGATATGAGCTGAAGGCGGAAGAGAGAACCAACAGGATACAGGACTGGAAGAAATGACGGTTAACAAATAAGTTACATTTGAAAGCAAAAATATGTCAAATAATGTTAAGTATAGATAATATTAGAAAATTTAAGAAATATTAAATATAATAAGACCTCAAATGATTTTTATTTTTATGTGAGAAGATTTTTAGGGGTGCGGTCAGAGAATAACACAAATTAAAAAAAAATTAATCTGTACCACTACAACCCATGAAGGGTTAAGGGCTCAGTGCTTTGGAAGCACTGTTTCCTAGATCAACGGTTGTGCTTGAGTTATTTGGTCAGAATCGCGTTCGACCGCCATATTTTTACCCAACTAATGGGTAACCACTTTATAACTCAGCCTTATAAAGTGGTTACCTATTAATTAACCCCCTAGGAGGGCTCCAGAACCCACGGAGTTGACTCACGGCTACAGTATAACAGAAAATAATTGTGTGCACAGTCGCATTTGAACTCAAGCCTTTGGAGTTGGTAGCATCATGTCTTACCATAATGCCACCGCACTTCAATAAAATAACACAAATAAGTTAAACAACTTATTTGACAGTGTCAACGTTTCGGCCAAAATTTCTAGCCTTCATCAGGGCTAAGAATGAAAAACAAGACAAGAACCAATGGATTAAAGAATATATAGAATGATTATAGTAAATAATTGTACTGAGTGAAAGTTAACAATAATAATAAAGTAATGAAAAGTGGAAAATAAAATTTAAAATATTTAATTTTCATTTCTTTCATTATTTTATTTTTATTAATTTTTATCCCGTACAATTATTTACTTTAATTCTATATATTCTTTTATTCATTAGTTTTTATCTTGTTTTTTGGTCTTAGCCCTGATTGATGAAGGCTAGAAATTTTGGTCGAAACGTTGGCACTTTTAAATAAGTTTTTTTAACTTAATTGTGTTATTCTCTGATTGCACTCCCAAACATCTTCTCATCATTATGACTTCTATTTTTATTTAAAGTTATCTGTTCTCTTACATTGTTATATTATTTTAGTTGTTTGTACATTTTTTAGCCCCGATCTAGGCTTCATCGGAGTGGAGCGAAACGTTGGCTCAATAAATAGTTTATTTATTTAATAGCCGTGCACCTTAATATATTTATGTATTCTATACTTTTAATTTATCACCACTTTAACTGCTTGCTAATGTTTAATGAGGAATACCTCTTTGCGTTTAATGTATTTTATTTATTTACGGTGAAGCTCAGAGGTAATTATTTCTTTTTTATTTGACTTTAGAATGAAAGGCCAAAGGTATGTCTATTTTAGCATGTCAATTACCCTTTTATATCCTTAACTTTGTTAGACATTTTGAAATTTAATTAATACTAGAGGCGGGCTATGCTTGTACAGTAGCGGTTAAATTTGTTCCATTTGTAGTTAGCAAGTTTTATTAGAATTCTTGGCGTTAAATTGTTACGACTTTTGAAGATTTATTAGCTATTCTTCCTCTGTTCCCTCCTCCGTCTTAGCTTTATAATCAACGCCAGTCTCTTGTATTTTTACCTTATTGCTTCCCACCTTTGCAGATTCACTCTCCCTTCATTAAATTTCAACAGTGCTGACAGTTGAAAACAAGAATTTAAGAATAGATTCAACTAAATAATAGTAGCAATAATATATTCTATAATGAGTATCAAAAAATAATAATTAATTGAAACAAAAAACATTACTCAAGTACATTTACAAATCGGTCAAGTTCCACGGATTATGGGAGATCTGAGTTAACTTAATCCTTTATCGCTCGAGGCGATCTCCTGATGAACCATATTGAACATGCGGTACTCAATTTAATTATATTCTTAGATACCAGTTACCTTTTTAAAAATAGTTATGTAGAAAACATGGATACTAAAATCGTATTTGATAAAATTTCCTAGAAAAAGAGAGATATTAGATTTTTTTTATCACGTTCTTAATATTTTCATATCCCTATGTGTGAACCTATACATTACTATACTATGAGAACCTGTACCTTAGTTTATTATCTCGATATTTTTTTACTAAAACTTGTAAATAATATCTTTAAAAAGTATGTGTTTTTTAAACTTAGATTAATTAGGGAATTTTATGGAAATACAGAAATTTATAAATATTACAAGCTAATGGAGGCTAACGTTAATTTTCCGCTGAGGATCAGAAGAATGTTTTGGATATATCATTGTGATATATTCACTAAGATACATATGTCAATTTAAATATATTACCAATTATAAGGCTTATCTGGACATGCGGCGTTGAGCTTTGGGCTCCACTAAACCTTCGAATTCCTCTTGTATTCAATCCTTACAATCCAAAATCCTTCGTAAAATTCTAAATGCTCCCTACTTTGTCACAAATAAAATTATCCACAAAGACTTTAATATTCCATTTGTAACCGATCAAGCCCGAACCAGATATCAATCCCATTAGTTTCTAACCTTGCTTCCTCTTTTATTCCGGAAAATCCTCCGAGGCGTCTGAAAAGAAGATGG
>NW_027105226.1:19303-71838 GCF_000696795.3 Halyomorpha halys | reverse complement strand
ACTCATAAAAAAAAAATTAATAATAATAAAGAAAATGAAATGATAAAAAAATTCTCCCAAATGATATACAATTTAATAAAATTAAAAAAAATGAATATTTCTGTTGTTACAAAAAATAAAATGATGAATTTTGAAGTAAAAAAGAATATTTGGATTTATATACAAACTAAAACAATTTCCTTTATACAAAAAATAATAAGTTAGTTAACTTGAGTTAATTAGAAGCAAAACAATGAACTCGATGAAGAAAAAAATATAATCACTCACAGATGGCCGGGAGGTCGATTTGCGCATATCGATAACGTTTCTCAACTCTAATCTCATCCGAGATGAACGTCTTTGATGAGCTGGTGTTGGGCGAGGGTTAATAGTAAAAAAGCAGGTCGACTCTAGGGTGGTGAATCGGTGAGCTAGAATGACGGTGAGGAAAAAGGCGCCAGGTGAGTCCAATACCTGGCTAATACTCTCTGCAGACTGCCCTTATCAGTCTGCATTCAGTCCATAATCCTATTGCAGCTCGCAATGTTGTTTTATACGTGCCGAACGAAGTATCTATTCACGCACTACCACGACAAACTTCTATACGTCTATGATTTACGTAATAAATTCTTTAATATAAATTTAAAACCTAAGTAACTAAAAATTAATTAATAAAATTAAAGAAAATACACTTTTGGGCTTCAACAACTGAAAACTGACATATAAATTAATTATCTTTGTGTATTCTATTGCATCATAATAATTCAAAGTAGAAATATTAATAAATATATTTGATAACCTCCAGGAATAGTTGGAAATCCTATAAAAAAGTACCTTCCAGAGGGTATGGAAAGAGAGTTACGACGCCGTGCTAAAACCTGTATGTATGTCTGTATGTATATACATACGGTCACACGGGACTATATATTTGTATGCGTATCCATATTATATGTATTTTATTGTACATATTATTCTGTTGGCTTATTTCCAAAAGTTCTTTTTTGTTTATACAGTGAGGTTAATATATTTCCTCTAATATCGAGCCCATCTTTTGGTTTTTGATGAAGTGGTCATATTACGGTCATCGTATGTTGTTTTGGAATATTGCCAGGAGAAGAAGGATGGTGAAGTTTATTTCTATTTTATTGCTGCATCATTTTCTACCAGTAGGCACAAACACATCTCATTGTTTTACTACTTCTTATGTTATTATCAATAAATTCGTTATCATATAATATAAGATTCACGAATTTTCTCATTTAATGAACGTTATTGTTTTAGATATGTTATATCTCTAAAATTTATTTTGTTGTGTTATATTTGTAAAACAAAACCCAAGCAATTTTACAGTTTGAGTTACAGGATCCCGTTCAATATTGGTCTTGTACTTGTGAGCTAAGTTCGTTCGGTGTTTGACTGTTGGTAAAGGATCGCCGAGGCAATGTTTCTACAAACAATAAAATGAAGGAGATACATTACACTGAAGCGATTCACAGAATTTGGAACACTTAGTAAATAGATGTTGCCATTACTATAATGAATATATATATAACATAAAATACGGATAGTGATAATAAAAAAATATCCACTTTGTTTCAACAATTTTTTTTATTGTTTTAACACTTCAACGTAAAACAATCTAAACAATTTATTCATTATAAATTAATTTTGAAAAATTATATTTCCTACCTTATTACATTATCACAGCCAAAACCATGGGTTAACACAATTGCTTTGTACTACCATTAGACAGCCCTGACGTTGGTTAACAATAAATAGTTTTCTTTTACTATTTTGATACCTTTATTGACCGCCACCTAGAATATCCTCCAATCTGATTTTTTAATGTTTTAAAATACCATCTAATGGCGTTGGTCATATAGGAAACGAGCTGGTTACCTCTTTTTTTTTTTTTTTTTTTTTTTTTTAATTTTGTGTTATGTAGCCGGTATGAGATTTTATGAGGATTTTTAGCCAAAATAAATTTAAAAAGCCAAATTTAATAGTTTTTGCTAATTTTTAGCTTTCTATCTTTTATACCAAAGAAACGAACCAATTGATTGAATCCTTATTCATATACTCGTTTAAATTTACTTCATTTCCTGATGTTTTTGGCTTTGTAAGCAGGTAGGTTTTTACGGGTCCAATATTAAGAAGGATTGCACCGTATTGAAATCAGTATTTATGATGATTAGTATTTATACAAAAATTTTTTTTTGTTCACAAAGATAATTGCATTACTTAGCATACCGTAGGGAGAGATAACTCACTGCACTGGACAGAATTGAGACAAACGAGGGGGTCATTAGTCAACAACAATCAACTATATAATTGATAGATTGTGTGCTGGGGTCTGGGGTCTGGCATCTCTGCAATCTATGCAACGCTGCTAGCCGAGGGTAATGCCTGTAATCTGTTTGTGTCAACCGTCTGTCCTAGTTACTTATTTTTATTTTTTGCTATTTTATATTTTCAGAAGTTTAATCATACTGACAACATTACTGTACTGACCCTCGTAAATTCCTTCTTTTAGTGATTGGCATGGTCAAGCACTCTAAAGATTGGCTACCGGTTTAAATATTTTTTAGTTTAGTTCTTTAAATATC
This sequence comes from Halyomorpha halys, assembly GCF_000696795.3. Taxonomy (NCBI): domain Eukaryota; kingdom Metazoa; phylum Arthropoda; class Insecta; order Hemiptera; family Pentatomidae; genus Halyomorpha; species Halyomorpha halys. The sequence goes on along the minus strand of NW_027105226.1, from coordinate 69,253 downwards.
TGTGGCAAAATTTTTCAAGACTTTACTTAATTCGTTTAAGGACTCACCAAGCCTATAAAATTATATTTGTTGTAAATATAGCATTATAATTAGCGACCACTTTTTATAAGTATTCCGCAATCTCTGTAATAACTTCGACGTCTTAATGAAACGTTAAGATTTGGAAGGGAGAAAAATATTTTATTCGGCAATGTTTCCCAAATATATAGGGTTGAAAAAACACATAGGATACTTATCAATCCATGTTTAGATATGTATACACTCCCATTTATTACAAAGATAAAAAACAAATTTTTCTACTTTTTCATTTTTCAAATAATAACCAGCTATACTCTGAACACAATATATTTTAAATTTTTTAAATCAATTTTGTTCTTTGTATATATTTTTTTTCTCCTCACACAAAGTTGTATTACATTTTTCTTATTCATTCTTTCTCTTTTTTGTTCTCAACCCTATCTTTGCTGCTCTTATTCCACTCTCTCGTACCTCCCTTCATCAGTTATTCGTCAATAAAGGTTTAAAAATAGTTTTTTTTCTACTTTGATACCTTTATTGACCGCCACTCAGACTATCTTATTACAATCTACTTCATATGGTCAGCTATTTTCTCCCAACAAAAAAATAAAATAAATAACTCAGAGCCGTGAAGACTTGAAAATGTAGTGAGATATGGGTTTATATTATAAAATATATGGTTATAATATTCATGAGACCTAATAGTCCAAATATGCAGTAACAACTTTATGTCACGCTCCTTAATGGTTTACTGGTTTGGATACGTGTGCAAAATAAGAATCTGTTTGGAGGTTTTATTAATAAAAATTATTCTCATAGTTATTTCTAGACGTAATTTAGATAACATTTTTTTTAAATCAAATATATTTAAACAGATATGACTGCCAAAAAAAAAGTAGAAAAAATAAAAATATACTCTTATTTGTACTTTTCGAAAGGAGTTTAAATGAATTTGAAATGATCAGCTTTTGTTAGTGGCACTTAAAAATATTTTTTTTGAACTAACCAATGAGATCTTGCACATCCACCAATTAAATCTTCGGCTGCTTATGAGGGAATATATAAATTACTTTCTCCAGAACTATTACGTGGGATTTAGGAAAAATCCTAAGGAGTTGTGAATGTTTAGGTCAGTCTGGGAATAAATCAAGTCCAAAAATGTCTTTCTTTTGTTTGGGCTTAACTGTCCCTTTTAAGAAACTTTAGTTCGTTTATTTGCAAAAAATAACCATATCTCATTTCTGGTAGTAATAAACAACGGATGAATATAAAATATGAAAAAATTGATAACTAAATAAAGGAGAAATTAAATGCTTTTGTGTTTACATGGCTGTTATGACAATGGCAATGTCACTCACCTGTATTTATTAGTAGGTATGTAATTATACTGTCATTCTGAATAATGAAATAATAAGTTCTTTGAAACTTGGAAGAAACCAAAACTTTTTTTTCCCTGGTTGTCCCACTAACGAAATAAAGCTTCGTTGTGTTAATAATTTTCATACTCAAATACCAAATTACACTCGACACTTTTTTTTAAATTAAAATTTGTGGAAAGATTTTATATAAGTTCTATCTCTATATTTCTAATAATTGGATCCACTTAGGATAGAGAGAGATATAATTGACTATTTAATTAAAACTTTAGTGCCTGAAATTCGCTGAACAGTAAAGTGAAATACTATCTCACCACCCCGTTATTAGTCGGCATTTAATTTTGAACCCTTGTTAATTGCTGAAAATGTATTAAATTTTAACTTTAATATTATACGAAGCAGAAATAATATTCTGTAATTCTATGATATTTATTTAAATTACGAAATTTGATACAGTGAATTTAATTTACTATAAAGTTTGTCTGATACGGGAACTTTAGGTGTGGTGCCCAATCTCATTAGTGTATTTAATTATAAGAAGTGATTTGTGAAATTGAATTTAAAATTAATTAGCCTGACAATTTTTTTTTTTTTTATTCTGCATAAAACAAAAACATTTTGAGATCAATACATTTATGGTTTAATTTTTCCCTTTTTGTTATTACTTCTCTCCAAAATAGTTTTGTATTATCTGTAATTAACTAAATGATTGCCTATGCAATTAAGACGTTTTGAAAGTTTAGTTAGGGGTTTACTGCTATCATTATGGCAAGTTTAACTAGGTCGCATGTTTAGCTTTATTCCAGCAGAAACATAAAATATTTTCTTAAAGTATCAATGATTTATTGTTTAAGTTAATCACTAACTCCGCCAGATTCCTTATCGTTTATTTTACTTTATTAAAAGGTACTAATAATGAAGGAACTTTCAAACGAACATTAAATGTTTAAATATCGTTTCGGAAAATACATACAGAAACAAATGTGCTATCATAGAACGTAATATTTTTTTATTCATCATTATAAATATTACAAAATATATAATACAATACAATATATTATGTTTTCATTAGATTTCTGTACGCCGAGAATTGTATTGGAAAATTAATTTTTTATCCGTATTAAAATATAACGGACTGTTGACTTATAATTTTTTTCCAATAAGAAAATAAAATTTTAAGCAATTAATTTATGGGTCACCAATTTAGTTTCAGATTCAAATTGCAAATATATGTCTTGAAAAATAAAATTCAAAACTTTGAAACTAGGATGACTAGGATGAGTCAAAGTTGTTCCTAAAGGGCTCCTGCCTAAAAGGAAGTAATACACTTCTCAATATGGATAGGAGTACTCTAAGTTGGGTGACAGGATTATATACAGAACTGTCAGTTGAATAAGCATCTCTATAAAATGAGACTGACAGACTCACCAATCTGCAGTTTCTGCAGAAAGAATGATGAGACTGTGTACCATATTGCGTTTGTAGATGTGATATACTAGCAAGGATACGATTTCGTACCGCTGGGAAGGAAGGATGGCATCTTAGGCACTAAACTTTGCGGGACGGTTGATCCGTATACAATATCCAGATTCTCAAAGGCAACTTGCCTGCTTTGAGCAGAGAAAGGACGGCATACAATAGGCCCTCTGTGGCAGCGGTGCACTCTTTGCCGGGGAAATAAGTGGTACATTTGTGTGGTGAACTGAAGTATATTTGAAAATGCTCGACGTAAATAACATCAAACTTGAATAGATTCAAAATATATATTTAATGTATATTCAAAACAAACAACGGACGTTAAAACAGGGTTGGCCCCCCCAGTAAGTGTAATAATTGAGTACAAATTACAAATACTCAGTAAATATTTTAAATCTAAGTAATTATTTTATTCAGAAGATATCATTTATTTTCTGATTTGTTTCTGAAATTGGTATGACATTTTTATTTTAAATTATAATTTTTTCCAAGTAAACCACAATGGTTCCTATTCATCCCTCTATTCTCAGTCGGCTGGTGTTCCTCAAGGTAGTATCCTTGGTCCCATCCTCTACACCGTCTATACAGCTGACATTCCAACCAATCCTAACACTATCCTCACCACGTATGCCGATGACACATGTGTACTCGCTGTTAATAATAACCCATTAATTGTATCCCAAAATCTCCCATCCCATGTCACAGCCCTTGAAGATTGGTGTCGTAATTGGAGGATTAAGATAAATTCCAACAAATCCCATAAAATCACCTTTACCCTTCGTCGTAAACCTACTTACTGCCCTACAGCTTTATTTAATAATGTTGCCCTTACCCCTGTCGAACAGATCTGCTATCTTGGACTACATTTGGACAAGCGATTAACCTGGAATCCTCACACCAGACTGAAAAGACGGGAACTGCACGTCGATTCCGACTATTACAGCACTTACTAGACAAACGGTTTAAACTTTCAACACATTACAAAAGACTGATCTACATGAATGTAATAAGGCCAATCTGGACATACGGAGTTGAGCTTTGGGGCTCCACTAAACTTTCGAATTCCTATCGTATTCAATCCTTACAATCCAAAATCCAATACAATCCAAAATAAAATCATACATAAAGACCTTAATATTCCCTATGTAACCGATCTAGCCCGAACCAGATATCACTCCATCCATTATAAACTCTCTAACCACTCAAACCCCCTAGTTTCTAACCTTGCATCCTCTTCCATTCCTGACAATCCTCCGAGGCGTCTGAAAAGAAGATGGGCACGAGACCAGCTAATGTAAAATGTCATTAGAGTGTTACCAATGGGTAGTTTCTCTACACACCCGTAACACTGCAATTTAACTTAGATCAGATTTACTAAATGTATTATAATGTACAGTAGTAAATAGCAATAAATAAATATTAAAAAAAAATTATAATTGTGAAGCGATCTTGTCTAATAATTATTTAAAACTCACACCTTCACCTAAAACTATGTCTTATACAAATAATCGATTGAGATGGAGTCGCTTCACTTCCTGGGTTGTGAGATTACTTTTATCGTCATCTCTTTGAACGTTTAATGGAAGAACTCAAGTCCTTTAATTCGTTTTTTAATTCACCGTTAATTGTTTTTCCTTTTTGTTGGTATAAGAAAGTCTTTGTTGTGCTAAAATCCATGAAAGGTCTTGGGTTCAGTACTTAGTGAGCAAGTACTACTTCTTGTCCTACCAAGGCAATATCCGTATCCAACCATCAGGTTTTTCTTTAGCCCATTTTGATTTGGGTAGAATCTCTATAACTCTATTTATTGAGATAGAAGGGGCACTAAGATAGTCTCCTCTCTCCCTCCCCTAGATTAGAACATGAAATAATTGTTCTCCAGATATTTGCATATCTTATTTATGTAAATATCCTACCTTTCGCCGGCTGGCCTGGTATCCGCAGAATTGCATTGCTGTTCCTATCCCTCGCCCGCTCTGGTCCTTGGCATTTAGTCTAAATGGAAGACAAGGTTGTATTAATTATTCAATAGAACCGCAGAGCCCGCACCCCTCCTGTAACGATCTCGTCTAATTATTATTAATTTCAATAGCCCTTGCTTCCAGTTAGTTTACTTCAATTGTTGTTTAATTAATTTAATTTTAAATGTATTATTAATTTGTTCACTTTAATCCGTCTTGTGGCTTTGGTAGGACTCCTACCGTTCTTTATTGCCGATGCCAATGTTAATAAAACGGATAAATATGAACTATGAAGGAATTTGATAATTATCTAAGGAAAATATTTTTCTAGGCTTACTCTAACGTCCATGTCTACCCGAAGTAGAGTGGTAAGATAAGATATTCTAAGCGATCACCTAACCATTGGTAAGGAGTACATGTTTGACTGGTTAGGTGGACTGTTCAAAAAAATTATATCTACCATTAATCCATATATTCCTTTTTGCACCAGCACCATTTTTTTTTTGACGTGACAACGTCTTATAAATTAGATTGCAGGGAGTCATGTAGGCAAAAGTGTAGCGTAACGGATATAGAATGGGCGTGGCTTAGTAGTATAGTAGTGGGGGTAATTGAGGTTATAGATACTGGAAGTCATGTAGGCAAAAGTATAGCGTAACGGAGAGTGTGGTGGTGGGGGTAATTGAGGTTATAGATACTGAAAGTCATGTAGGCAAAAGTGTAGCGTAACGGAGAGTGTGGTGGTGGGGGTAATTGAGGTTATAGATACTGGAAGTCATATTAATATTATTATTCCAATATTTAGCGTAAAGTTGTCACGTCAGGCGCACACACCCAAGTTTTTTTAGTCACAATATATTATTGATAATTGCATATTGTGACTAAATATTGATAGACTTTTCATATCCGGTTCCTCTGCGATTGATGTATTGAATGAAGAGTCAGTGAGAATGAGTGATTAGGAGGAAAGGGGAGGGGGCTACAATATGTTTTCTAGTGCAATCTCTTGACCCCTATGATGGATGGGGTGTTTCCTCCTATTATGACGCATAAGACTATGTATGTATGTTTTGTTTATTAATTAATTTAATAATAATATTTATTTATTCTGGGACGAATCCCTTTAGAATAATAATAGAAGGAATAATAATTGGGCTTAAAGTAGAAAGAAAAAAAAACAAAAACATTAAATAAGAAAGCAGTGACATTGAATCAAAATGAAGCTTCTAAATAATTAAAAAATGAAAAAGAAAAATTATAATTGATAAAAAAAAAAAGCAATAAATATTAACATTTATATTTACAAATTTTTAATGAATACATAGAATAAAGGCTAAAATAATAGTGTACAAAAGTTCCATTAATTTACAAATTTCGGTTGAAAACCAAATTCTTGGTCCAATTTTTTTGGATTTGGGTGTAGGTGGTGAATGAATAGGCGGGATTTGAAAGTGGTTGTAGAGTGAGTTCTCAAATGGAGGTGGATCCGATAATGGATAATCGCCTTTCCAATAATGTATTGTTGGAATGTTAAGATCTTGGTGTAGTATACTGTTTTAGTAGTTTATTTTTTTCGCGGGATTCATTTTTAACTATTAAATATCAGTCAAAACTATTAAGGAAAAAAATCCTTAAAGGAAAAAAAAAGATCACATTAAACCTAGATCTACATTATTTAAAATAAAACTGTATAAAAATCATTTTTTATGTATGTAGTGATAAGTATAAAGGATTTAATTCCATATTATTGATTTTTCAGGAGACGAAAAATAAAGTTCGAAAAATTCTGTTTAAAAACTTATCCGTTCGATACAGTTTTGGCCAGGATATTATCATAATATGTCAGTCTACCAACCCAAAGGATGTCAGTTCGAGTCTCGGTCCTACCAGGGCTTTTTTCAAGCATAAAATAATACAAAACTCACTCACAATGGGTGGCACTAAAAAAAAAAAAATAGGCGTGGGAGTGACGAACCCACCCTACAAATAAACCACTTCAAGAAACGCGCGATGTAATATCCTAATACATTCGGCGAGGACTTAAACCTCCATGCTCTATCGCTCATATAATAATAATAAATATATATTTTTAAATTTTAGCTAGGTATCAGCCCTTTTCTTTTGCCACTTTCAAACTTTATTCTTCTTCCACACCCTAGTTACATTATTAAAATCATGTCGTTTTATAAATACTACGTATTTTTTAAATTATTAAGAAAAAAAAATTTTTTTTTTATTCTGTATGGTTGGAATACGAGAACAATAAAATCTCGAAACGTCGCAAAAATGTAGTTCTTCATTCACTGAGCCTCAAGACATTCAAATGTATCTATAATTATCTTCTCTGTATAATTGAAGATTTTTATAAATATAAAAAAATATATAATTGAACTTTTATAATATTGTTAGAAGATATAGCCCATTCCTAAGGTAGAATAAATTTAGGAGCATTGGACCCCACCACCTAGCTAGCTGAGTAGAGTATAATGCGATGACAAAGTTCCCTTCAACTAAATCTTCTCTCATTTACTGGAACCGTGTCCCCTTAATGCTTCTCTCTTTTGTGTTCTCTTCTACTCTCTTCTCCGATTTTGTTCTTTTCACTATCCTTTACCGCCCTTTTCCTTTTAGGGGAAGCTTTTCTTTAAAAATCCTTTACGATAAAAACCGATGGTCAGAACTGACTTAAATGCACAAATTGAATCCCGTAATTCACCACTATTTTTAGTTAATAATTTTTAAAAATAATTTTTTTACTTATTCATGAGTTTCAATGATGTGTTATTTAATTTTTTGTTAAATTATAATGTTTATTTATTTTTTTTTTAGTCCGTTTAAAGGAAGAGGTATCGTTTTTATTTCAAGGAAATCAATTATATTGTTAGAATATTTTGTTTTTTGTCCCCCGTCCTCGTGAAATACTATCTTTGATGAAACTTATGAGATTTGTTGCGTTTAGTCCAGTTCCGGATTCTGAACAGAGGGTTTAGAAATGAAATCATTATCAAGGTAGTTGAATTTTTCATTCGCATTTCACATGACAAAAAAAAATTATTAAAAAACTAAACAAAAAATAATCGTTTTAACATTTTGAAAATACCCCAAAATATATTTTGATGTAATATTGTAATGGTTTATCGGCAATCGATTGTCTCAAAATGTCTTCTTTTTTTTTATTGATAACGCATTCATGGACATTTCACAGGAACATTTTTAACAAACTAAGACTGTTGGTTATTTATTAATATCATTAGGAAAAAAAATTAAAATTTTTATTAAAAATATTCTGAACATTAATTACATTATTGTGCATTATTGCTACATACGCTGTATATATTTACGCTATTGTCTATTATTTCTGAATTTGGCGTTAGAAAGCACTGAAAACATTTTCGGTTCACCTTGAAGACAATATTTTTGTTTTGAAACTATGGTGTGCGCACGCATTAGAGGATTGTGTTGGTGTTGGAACGCCTGCTACCAGACAAATACTAAAACCGTATAGCAGCCAGGCTATGCGGGTTTGGTTCAGGTTTATGTTTGTAGTGAGAAGCTTAGTCGATTCTACTTATAGCGTGTGTGTATATATATTTATTTATTATACTATAAATTTTAAACTCTTCCGGGCATTAAAAATAATTTAATTTATCTTTTGTTAAATGTCTAATGTTATTAACATCATAAATATAATGCTGTTATTTCAGTACCGAACGGATGAAATCATAACGATTTTTATTTTAGAAGATATATTTCTTTATTAGCCGGACGTCTCGAAATATCTATAGAAAAGATTCGTTCATTATTAAACTTACCTTTTAGAAAAACTCTTTATCAATTTTAACTTTACATGATAAAGTTAACTTTGCAATAAATATTCCCTTTCTGTGTTATTAGCCTGACAGATAGTCAAATTAAAAACAATAATAATTGTAATAACCTTTTTAAAATTCGAAAATACAATATCTGACAAATATAACAAAACATTAACAAGGAGGGGCCCAACGCCAGTTTGACTTTTCTTGACAAATCTTTTAAAGTTAAATTAAATATCTATTGATATCTAATCGGGAGAAAATTCTGATCTTTTCTTATTGAATAATTCTATTTTTATCTTATATATTTTTAGAATTTTGTCCTTTGGAAATTAGATTGCCAACTCCTAGGCCTGATAAAAGAGAATTGACGATTGGTGACCAGAAGAGATGGAATCTTCCTCCCTTTGATCCGTTGACTGTGTATAACTCAGTAATGGCCCCATCTCCCTTTATTCCCTTCCACTGGAGAGGAATCCAGTGCTTTTTATTTTTTTCTAAAAGGAATGTTCATTAAAGTTGAAATAATTTCTGTCTTTTAATTTCTCATTAAGCCTTCAAAATTCAATTATTATCCATGGTATTGCGAATTATGTGTAATTATGTTTTCTAAGTATGATAGTGTACTGTCCACACGTTGACAGTAAACCAAATCTAAACTACAGACAGTACTTCAATATTACAAGCCCTCTCTACATGTGGACTCTATGCTACTAATGTGTTATTTGAAGACCACAGAGGAAAAGTTGGTTTTATTCAAATAAATTTGAATGTGAGAAAAATAAATTCGCAGTTTAAGAGCTACTAAAAAATACATTTTTTTTTTTAAATGAGTAAATTAAGAAACAATTACTATTATTAATTTCTATAAAGAAATACTTTATTTTTCTAGCAGTGATACCGAAATATATTGGGTTGCTGCTTGACACAGCATACTTATCAATTCATCTGTAGATGTAATATTAACACATTTTTATTTTATTTCATTGTGGTTTTATCTTCATTTTACCTAAATGTCACAGAATAGTACATCATAACTAAACTATTACAGCTAACTGCCAATTCTATCTTTGTCTTTTTATTTCATTTTTTTTCTTCTCTGATTTAAGAAGATTAAGATTTGTTTTAATCTTTCTCATTCACCCCGTTTTTCTTTTTTTTAGTCCACAAAAACTGGAAAGGTTTATTTAAATTTGAAATTGATCAAATTTCAATTTATTTCTGTACAAATCTATATAAAAACAAAGGAATGAATAAACAAAAAGATAGGAGAAAGATCAATACGTTAATATAACTATGTATAATTAATTGTAGGAAGATAGTCTGGGTAGCGGTCAATAAAGGTATCAAAATAGTAAAAGAAAATTATTTATTGTTAACCAACGTTTCACCCCACTTTGCAGGGCTTCGTCAGGGTTTTCTGATGGTAGTATAAAGGACAACTGTAAAGGACCCTGTTTTCCTTTATACTACCATCAGGGTTTTCTGATGGTAGTATAAAGGACAACTGTAAAGGACCCTGTTTTCCTTTATACTACCATCAGGGTTTTCTGATGGTAGTATAAAGGACAACTGTAAAGGACCCTGTTTTCCTTTATACTACCATCAGGGTTTTCTGATGGTAGTATAAAGGACAACTGTAAAGGACCCTGTTTTCCTTTATACTACCATCAGACTGCCCTGATAAAGCCCTGCAAGGTGGGGCGAAACGGTTAACAATAAATAATTTTCTTTTACTATTTTGTATTTTTATTGACCACCACCCAGACTATCTTCCCTACGATCTACTTCATACTGTCTTCTTAAAAAACAAAAAGGTAGTTCAAACAAACAAGGACATACCATTTTATTTTTCCTTGCAGGTACTTTTCAATTCCATTTTTAACTGGTAGAGACTTTTTTTCTATATTTGACCTGATATAAATATTTAGCATACCCTTTTCCATTACCATGTTTTACCATGCTGTCTGTATACATTTAGAATATTATTATCATACTACATTTTTTAAAAAAATATATGTTATTCATAAAAATGATGAATTAATATATTTTTTATTTTATCTGTTTCAGTTTTTCCAAATGCTCCGACAGCACCTGGTATGCCTTGTCAAGGGGAAGACAGTAAGTATAATTGACAAGGCCTGGGAGCCTATTGCGTCTTTATCTGCCAGCTTTCATCGTAATTATTAAAAATCTGAGCCAAAAATTAATTACCTCTGTAATTCGTATGAATTATTTATTTATTTTAAAGCACTATTGATTCTTGTTATTCACATGTAATTGTATTCCTTAAATATTAAAGCAACCTTTATTTTATAAAATGCACAACGTAATAGGCAACCTTGTGAGAAAGTGGCAATTTCCTTCCTCGATGGGAAGATTTTGTTCATGTTCTCGACAAGACTTTGTCAATTATTTCTATCCAATGTCCATGCAAAATGCCTTATCTTTTCTTTTCTTTTTTTCATTATTATATTAATTTTTTGTCTTAATTACTTTTTTTATTTTTGTTGCATTGATAGTTTTTAGTCCCTTAGAGATAATTATTTTTGGTTCGATTTTAATTTTTGATTTTGTATTATTTTCATTTAAGATTTGTTTGTGTTAGCTAGTTTATATAATTATGGTAGAATTATATCCAGTATGCGATATTTTAAATGGCAGTATTCTTTTATTATGTTTTTTTTTGTCATATATATTTTTTCCCAATTCATATTATCATTACCTAGCTAAATATAGAGCTATTATGTTTATAGTTACCCAAGATATTACTTTATATTGATTTTACAGGACTTTTTCATTTTTTTATCTTTATCCAAAATAATAAAGTCCATAGATTATATGATCCAAATTCACTGAGAAGCAAAAAACTGTCCTTCTAATAATATGTAATACTATTGGTGTTTTTTAAACACCACAATTTGTTTTTATAATTAATACCAGAAGCAAAATGAAACAAATTATAAATATATATAAAAAAATTCTTTTGCATCTGGGGTTTTTTCAGCACCTTCAATAAGCCTGGACCATTCAGCTTTGTTTTGTACAATTTTTACCAATCTCAACGGATTAAATATATATTAAAAAAATCATGATCAGATGTACATATTAATGTTTTCTTACCATTTTCCTTCAATCTATCGTTATTAGATGAAAACACTTTTTATAACCTATATTTCAATGAAAGTATTTTGCTTGGGAATAAGTGATTTTGGTGAAGTCAAACAGTTCTGAATCTGTCTTTAAAACCTGTCCCAAATACTTTCAATTTAAACCCGGGATACTGTAGTTACTTCAGTGTGTCTTAAATGAATATGAAACATGTGTTTTTAACTGGCAAACCAGTCATCCCTTTTTTGCTTCTCGGTGTTGTACAAAAGATCAAAAGATTTTCATAATTTAATTCTGTAGGCTTATTTTATGCAGTAATTGAAGACCAGGCAGTAAAGTGTGTTATGTTTTTATTTTATTTCAAATCAAAAATGATTAGTGGTTTAATGCTTACCATCTATTAGTTAATACAAATTTTATAAGATATTTTAGACTGAAATGTTTGAAGTTTTTTCGAACATTTATGTTTTATTATTTAATTATTAGCTTATTCATACAACTCTTATTTCCTACTTTGTTTTCAATTACTTTTTCCATTCTATACCATCTCTCATTTGAATTTTTAAAAATATGTTTATAGTTCAAATAGTTTCAGAGTAAATAATAACAGTATTGTAAGTTTTCAGCTAAATATTTGTAATTATGGATTATTCATTTAACAGTATCTTTATTATTGAACATGTATCTTTATGTATTGAATCTAATAAACTGAGTTTTGTCCCAAATCATTTTTATGAAATATGTGTTTCTTATCTCCTTTTTTAAAAAATAAGGATCTCTACTTTTTTTAAAAGTTTTAATTAATCTTGTCAATTACATATGGTTCATTGGGTTATTTATAATAGTTCTCTCCTTTTTATTGTTTTTATTTTTATGTTTTATAATTATCATTTCCTGAAACCCCTAATATTTTTTTTATTGAATATCTATCAATTTGTCACTCTGAATCAGTCCTTACAAACAGAAGTATAAATCACTATGTTATTAGCTTACTATTGTTACCCATTGGTTAAAGATATTTTCAAAAAATACAACATGAAGCATGATTTTTGATTTATTTACTCATTTTCAAGATATATATTATGCAATAAAATACAATTATAATATATAACTATTTAAAAAATATTTTGACCACTTCCAAATCTTAAATTATGTCGTTTTTTTTGTTCCAAGTTTAGTTCAATTAGAGTGAAATAAATATTCAAGTATTTTTTTATTTTTAAAAGCCTTCATTTCTTAATTTTTTTTATAGTTCACTTAGTACATAGGTTAATTAATCATACAAATATGTAAATTCAGGTATGATAAACTATCAGATATTTTTTTTTTTAACTTACTGTTCACATTGGCTAATTTGTGGTTGATTATTTTATTTATCTTTAGACTTATAATTAGTTAAAAGTTTTTTTTAATACTATCAAAGATTTGTAAATCCATATTTTTTCTTTTGAAATTATAAAAACATATTATAAGTATATTTTCAAGCATGCAGGTTGGTCAGCCTGTTGCAAATTTCTATACTAACAGTCAATGTTGAATAATGTTAAATTAAAGGCTTCATTTGTTTAATGCTGTGTTGATTTTTTTAAATAACTTTTAATAAAGGAAGTCCCAATACTAATATAGGCAAATGATTTTTTTTTTTCAGCTGATTAAAAAGTGATATTAATTGTAATACTTTAAATATTAATTATAACTTGATATAAGTTGAAATCTATCTAATAATATTAACTTATGTAGGTTTATATTTTGCTTAGGTTTTTTTTATATTTATTAGTTATCTACATTATGCTTAGAAGACTTATTACTAAGACATTTTATAACTATTTCAGGAAGTATATACAGGAGAGGGGCACGAAGATGGAGGAAACTGTATAGAGTTAATGGACATATATTTCAAGCGAAAAGGTTTAATAGGGTATGTTTCTTCATGTAAATTTTTTAATTTTTCAATAAATGTTTGATATTTTTATTGTATTAATGATGTTTTAAATCAAACAAAAAAATGTCTCAATGATGTAAAAAAAATCGTTGAATTTTGAAACTAAAATTTTTCTTAAGATGAACTCATTAATAATTCAACTTATATTTGCATTTGTACTTGATTGGTATTCAGAATTAATATTTTACAGTTTGATAGGAAAATGGTATTTCAGTTTGCATTTTCATGTTAAAAGCAGATAAATTTGATCAAAAAATTTTTTTTACTGATCTGATGACATTTGCTTATGTATGTTTACAAAACAATTCAATATGATTATTAAATCAACATTTTTTATTTGGTAGCTGATTGATTTTTTTTTGTTACTTGATAGTTGATGTATACCTATGATTGATAGGTAATTAATTGATTGTTAATAATTGATAGTTTCTCTGTCATACTTAAAATATTCTCTCATACACACATAGACTTTTTATTCTGAAATAGTAAAGAAATTATCAACAAGTGATTCATTCAATATAGAAAAATTGATTAATTATCAATATGACGTTATTGAATTAGGAACGATCAACTGAATCCAAAGTAACCCTTAAATATTATTACTTTTTGTTTTTTAAATGTTATTTTGTGTTTGATTATGAACTTTTTTATCATTTCTATTTTTTAGAAAAAGCTTTCTATATGGTTATAAATATATTTGTTGTTACTCTATCTTTAAAAAAATAAAATAAAATGAGTGACAGTTTTCCTTTAAAGCAGTGGTTCCTAACTACCCTCTGTGGACCACAGACGGATCACGAGAGGCTTGGATTTCGTTATTTACTTTTTAAAAATGCTGTTATAAGCTACCTAATTTTATATACTTTCTAAGAGATACCCTCCTTTGCTGCTAGTCAGAATTGGGGGCGAGTCACGCTTAGTTAAACTTCCAAGTTTATAGTTTGCTGACTTGTATGGATTGGGTTTCACTGCTTTAAAGATATATGGATTGAATGTTTTATTTATTTATTTTTTTAAAGATCGTTTTACATGTAGCACACATACTGTTTGATTTATTCATTACTACATCAGTTATAAATAACGTTGACATATTGTATTAATCTACATAAGTTGATCACTTTCTTCTTTAACTTGAGAATATCTGTTCATTGTTGTTTATAATTTTCTTGTTTTTACACTATAATTTTGAGTAGGACTATATTTTTAATTACTGTCTTTCATTTTAGAGAGCATTCTGCGCCTTCTGTCAAGATAGAATATGGGGTCTTGGACGGCAAGGATTCAAATGTATTCAGTGCAAGTTATTGGTCCATAAAAAGTGTCATAAGTTAGTTCAAAAACCTTGTAGTAATGAAGCAGTTGAGCCCATTGTAAAGGAAGAATCAAATGGAGATACACCAAGGATAAGTGAGTTTTTTTTAGTTTTTTTATTCTGATTAAATTTTTAAAATTATCTTTAGCTGCACCAACCTTCTGAAATTCTATGTTTTCTTCAAAACTGAGGTTTGCTATTCTTTTTTGTTAGTTAAAATTTAATTCTTGATTAGAGTTTAGTCTTCCCTAATTAGATTAAGATGATAAAGTTAATTGGGAATCAGATATAGTTTCTTACATTAAAAAGGGAAGAATAAGATGGCTGGTTGATGAACATCACATGAATCATGAAATACTTTTAAAGTAAACAATGGAAGGAGAACCAGATAGAGAAAGACCAAGGTAGGCCTAGTCTGCGATAGCTGGACAATTTAGAGGTTGGCCTCAGAGTTAATTAATTTATTTGATTAAGACAAGTATGAATTGGGTAGAATTTACAGTTAGGGTAAAATCTGAAATAAGTTCTTGAAGATGTATAAATGAGGTGGACTATGCTTACCAAATGTGTTGTCATCTTTGAAAAGGTCATAAGAGAATCTAGTATACAGATGAGGGCTATTATACTTAGGATGATCCACCTATTAGGGTATGCAGACTATGTTGTTCTGATTCGGACATGACTCTATGGAACATGAGAGAGGTGTTTGTAAAATTAGAGCAAACATTGAAGCCAATGGTCTGAAAGTCAATTAGCTAAAGACAAAGTACTTTTGTACTAAGAGCAGCAAATAACAACCAAGAAAGGTAACAATTGAAGATTATCATTTTGAATGGGTTTTTTATTGTTGAAAACTACAGAAGAAATGTAATGTTGAATCCTCCTTGTAAATGGAAGCTATTATGGTATATTTTAACAGTATCTAGATTTGCAAAACGTTGATGTACAAAGTACTTATACAACTTTTCTCAACAGATACCTCAGAATGTTGAATGTTGAAGGCCTTCTTTAAAGAGGTTACATAGGACATAGAATTGAATTGCGCTGCTTATATCACTAGATTGGATTGAAATCATGGCCCTTGAAATATTCTTGAGGCAACAACAAAATAGCGGGCGGGAAAGGATGGCCAACATGAGCTGGTTAGATGGTGTCAATGAGGGTCCACATACTCATCTCTGAGTACAAAATCAGAATATGGTACCACAAGAAAGAGAATAATAATGGCCTAGTTATAGTTTGTTGATGTAGGCCAAGACACTTATGAAGGTATTGTAGTGCCCTAAAAGTAAACGTATTGTGAAAACATTGCAAGCATTGAGAAAGGCTATGGTATAATGTGAGGACTAGTTATATTACAGAATTTTATAATTTTCAAGTTGTGATAAAGAAGGGTTTAGTAACAAATGGATCTCTAAAAAGGTAATAAAACACTGATCCAATGGGTATACGTCAGAAATATTGGTGGGAGGATTGTGTCGAGGCTGATCTTGTGGATTTATGTTCGGGTCACTGGACAGATATTTGTTGACAGAAATTGGTTGTGTCACCATCGAACTTTCAGACTCACCAAGTCTTTATTATTTATTTATTTTCTTATTCACAGAATTTCAAAATTCTTTTTTTATCCTGCATTTTGAATTTCTTTTGCTTGATTTACTTTTTCATACATTTTAATTGAACTTAATTCATTTCTATTAAATTAATTGTGTTTCAATTATTTGAAATGTATGCCTTGGGTGGTTAACATTATTGGTCATAAAATTATAGTCTGGGCCTGTTGAACATAAAAAGTTGATCAGATTGTACCTCATTTTACTAATAAGTGCATGCAGTGTTTCTCAAACTTACATATCTCTGTATGGATCCTATGTTTGCAATTAGAGTCTGTTAACCGATTCTTATTTATAGAAAACCTATGCAAGTGTCAGCCATTGATTTTAATGAATTGTTGCATGTTTGCAGAGCTAGGAACAATATTTGAAACTTTTTCTATCAGTTTACATGTTACTTTATTATTCTTAATGTTTGGTGTTCTTTAAGCCTTAGTTCTTGATGGCTGGAGTATGTTGGTTTCCACTTAAATAGGAAAAAACATGTTATTTTTAGTTGATAAGTTTTGAATAATTTATTACTTTAGTGATCAGTCTATAACATCAGAATTTATTTGGACATGGTAAAATTGTTTTAATTTATTCCACCTGCAATACTGTTGGTAATTTAAACTTAAGGGATAACTCCTTAATTAATAATACAATGCATGCTTGTTGATGTGCCACTTCATTTGTTCAATATACCAAACCATTTTTGTTAAGTTTTTTTTGTTATTTTTTAGTTTTGAACTCCTTGTTACTGTTTACCCTTACCTTGTTATTACTTTTTATACCCTAGGTACTCCAACAACTATAGAAGATCCCATTTTAGAGGACCATCCAGTAGAAGACCCTATAGAAGACCCGTCTAAGTGTAAGTAGAATCCAACATCATATTTTTCAAATATCTTATTTTTCATTTGAGGTTTTGGTGTGTGAGTGCTGCCCGCATGAAAACCTTAATAATTTTGTTTTTATTTTGTCTTCATATAATTAATTTCGTACAAAGTTCTTATAATGCAGTACTAATTAATGATGACCACATTTGAGATTACAGTAAAGATAAGGTAAATAAATAATTATGAAATATTTACTCAGATTCGTAGCAAAGATAACTCGATTAAGAAAGTTAAAATGAATAAATAATTTTTTGGTTTAATCCAAAGAAAACATAAGTTGAATTTTCATTTATGGTAAGAGAGAGAGAGAGTTTGGTAAAATTCAGCTATTGATGAAGCTACAGCTAATTTAATAAATAAATTGTAATGGACACAAAGTTTATTATTCAATATATAACATTTTATTCATGACATCTAGATTATTAATTTAGCTATTGTTTTATCTAAAGCTGATTTTTTCCCAACTCGAGGTAAGAAATTGTTTAAAGACATACTCAAGAAGGGAAGGGTACTTTAAATGCTAATAGTTTTTATAATTCTTTTTTTTTTTTTGGTTTTTTAAATGCTGATGCACATAATATGCATCACTAGAGTTTGGTTATTTTTTTAATATAAATTTGTAATTTTGCTTTGAAATTATCCAATTTTTTTTATTTTGATTAAATTTTTTTTCTAGTATAAAATCAAATTTAATTAAAGGTAAAAACAAAGGTGTCTTTAACTGAACTATTGTTTAGTTAACTACAATATTTAAGATAAACTATTTTTTACAAATAAATTGAAATTAATTTTTTTGTAAATAAATTGTAATTAAAATATCAAAACAAATTTATTTAAATGCTATTTAAGATTCAACAGTTTAGACATTTTTCACTGAAGCTATATTAGCTATGCCATGAGGTTTGACCAACTCATCTCCTTAGTAGCTCTACGAAGTTTCAAGACTGGTCTCAGTTTTGTACAGTGAACTAAAATCTTCAATATATGACCCTCCGGCATCAACTCACGGCTGCCTGTGTTTTTTCCATTGTTTATAGACTCCCTGGAACTCTTCAAGTGGAAGACTTTTAAGAGACCTCGTTGAAGCTGCCTGGACCAGTTCCAGGGAATTTATAAACAATGGCAGCGGTGTGTTGATGCCCAAGGGTCACATTTTAAAGACTTAGTTCGCTCAGAAAAAATATTCAATCGATTTTTTGTTCTGAGACTGATTTTGAAATGTTAACTCACCTTGTATGTAAATGATTTTTTATGTGTATTAATTTTTTTTTTTAAATAAATATTATTCTTAATACCTTTATGGTAGATTTTTGTGTTATCATCAGAATTGAATTGTGATCAGGTACTGAAAAATAGCTAATACCATACAATATTGGTACAATGTAAAAGTATTAATCCAATAGTTGCAGGATATGATGGTTAAGCATGTTGGGATGAGGCTTCCAGAGTGCCTGATTCGGAATGGTATGGGTTAAGGTCCACCTGGATAAGTTAATATTTATTTTACCCGAGAATTTTCTTGTCATACCTATTCTGAGTCTGTATAAGACTTCGAGTGAAGACTTGTGTCTATAAAAAAAATAAAGTAATAATTATAGTAAATCCAACAATTGAATTTAATAAAAATTAAGTTACATGTTGGATCTTATGTGACAAATTATTTTTTACGTTCGACAAAATCTCTTGATAGAGTCATGTTTTGATATTATGTAGCCATTGTTTTATGTTTATAAAGACATAAAAAATATTCATTACTAATTATGTGAAAATATTTAAACAAATAAATATTTTACAGCTTGTTGGAAAGAGAATATTTTCCAGAATTTCTGAATAAAAGTAGAAATGGGTGATTGTACTATAATGTAATAAGTGGCATTATTTTATGTAATAAATAAATAAAGAATAACATATATACGTTATTATTATACAATAGAATATATAAATAATTAAATTAATATGATTTATTTAGTTATTATTATACAATAGAATATATAAATAATTAAATTAATATGATTTATTTAGTTATTATTATACAATAGAATATATAAATAATTAAATTAATATGATTTATTTTTTTATTTCAGGTGATGAGAATTTAGAGCCTGGTACCCAGAGGCAATATTCGATAGCTGATTTTGAATTAATTAAAGTGATTGGGCGTGGATCTTATGCTAAAGTTCTTATGGTAGAGTTGAAGAAAACGAAAAGGATTTATGCAATGAAAGTAATCAAAAAAGCGTTGGTTACCGATGATGAGGTTAGTAAATTTGATTTTTATCTTGTTTTTGTTTTTTTTAAATATATAGGTTTTGGCCAAAACTTCTTAATCCTAAATGATTTTCAATTCTGTACAGATATTGAGTTAGTTATTTACAACTTCTGTTTGATCATTTAGAAGAAATATTAACTAACTTCCCAAATGACTCTCACGGTAGCATTATAATAACATTATTTAAATTTACTGGAAGATCGTTGATTGACCGTGTGTAATAATAAAAGGATGATTTTTACAAAAACTGTCTTTTTGTGCTGGTCTGCATCCAGTAAGCTCTGATGAAGCCCCACAAGGGGAGGGGGGAAACTTCAGCTCACATTAAATAGTTTTATTACTATTTGAGTTTTTTCTTTAATCGCATCCAGACCATCTTCCTTTTTTTTATTTAAATTCACATTTGTGATTTCCATGATTTTTCTTAAAAACTACAAATGCTTAGGCTAAGGACTGGTTTTATAATTGACTTGTTTTTAAATTCATTGGTAAATTCTTTGTTCTGTGTAGATCATATTAAAGTTATTCAAGTTATTTGAGTCATAGACAAATGGACTAGATTATAGAGATAAGGAAAACATTTGATTAATACATTAATTTGAGCTATATAAGCTGGAGCTGTTCTAATTAAACTATTTTTAAAAAATATGTTAAAATTATACAGTGGGCTAAATGTAGATCGATTGTAATATCCATTCATGTATATTTAGATTTATGATTTTTCTAGTAATCAGGCATTGTAATATCCATTCATGTATATTTAGGGTAATGATTTTTCTAGCAACAAGGCATTTTATAATATTGCAATGGTATAGCATTATATTATTATATGATATTGAGCACCAAAAATGTTGAAAATGTTCTATTTGATGGAGTCTGAATCAGTACATAATTTTCATTTAAAATTTAATATCCATTCAGAAACAAAATTGAATCCTTCTTCTCAGGTTTTTTTTTTTTATCTAGCTGTAGAATATGTCGTCTAAAAAGTACAATAGAATCTCACTTTAGCTTGAATCACAGGATAATGAAACCACCGGTGGTGTTAGAGTATTCATGCTGTATATTATATAATATAATATTTATCGTTGGAAGAACTATAAATCCATGTGTAAAATAAATGGTGCTCTATTCATCCCAAATAAAAAGTCTCCTTTTACATTACCTTCATAATTTAATAAAAGCAGTATATTGCAATTTTAATGGCCTAACTGACTATTTATATGACTCCATTCATGCCAATAAGACATTGATTGTAGAATACACTTTGTTGATGATAGATCTATATCGCACGATAATTTCTTCAATTATTTTTTGTTGTACAATGCAGAGAAATATAAAAATTATGATCTTATTTTAAGATTAATCAGGGATCGGGACCTGTGTTATACCTACATTGTATCTGAATGAACATTACGAAATTCCACTAAAATTTGCATTAGACAAGGTTTGATTCAGATCAGAAAAATGTCTGTACTTAATTGTGCAAACAATTCGTTACATAGAAGCTATTTAATTAAATACAATAAAGTTGATGGATAATGGTTTGGATTTTGGTCATAAAATAGAAGCATAGTACTAGATTAATGGTAGAAACAGCAATATAGACTTATCTTTAGGTGTCTGGTGATCACAATATCTAAAATAAATCCAAGAGAAAATAAAAACGGAAGATGATTACTATTTTTGTCATGAAATTATCTTACTAGAAACTTTATTTACTAGACTTTCGATAATTTTAAATCATGGGAAACAGAGAAAAGGATTAAATTACTAAAAATTCCAAATAATATGAGTTCAAATAATTAAGAGATGGAGAAGAAAACATTTCAAATAAAAGAGTTTGATTGATACGTATGTATACAATGTGATATATGTTTTAAAGTGTAACAAGTAACATTCCTATATGGTACTTACAAATAAAAAAAACATAAAAATGAAAATTTTCTAGTTTAATGGTCATTTGGAAAAAAAGGCTGTGAAAAAAAAATTTCATCAAGTATTACCTTGTACGTAATGTGACTGAAATAGGTGGTTTTCTTATTTATTATCTTCCTTGTCTTCATCCTGATCGGCTAACTCTTCAACATTGGTTTGGGTACCATAGATACCACTGTCATTGTCAAAATTAACAAATTCTTGAAGGTCAACTCAAACCTGTTAGGTAGATGTTTTTATTCTGAGTTTAGGGAAATACAAATGGTTAATACTAGTTTCTTGGGTAGATGTTCTGTGTCTTATGTTTGCTCAAAAAACTTACTCTTTATGAAGCAGTTATAAAGAATGGGGACACTTGGTGTATCTAGAATTCATTTTATTCACACGTTTAAAAAATATATTTTAAATTTAACAAAATACAAAAGTACATTGCTAACTCAAATATCTCATTGCATAGTCCATGCATGTTCTGAAGTGGTGGAATTCAATTAGTAGAGAGTAGAGGAGCCCTAACTTCCAAATTACGAACTCTTGGCATGCAAGATGTTGCTGCAACTTCGAATTACTGAGGGGATCAAAATACATAGATTTTTTCAATTTATGTAGCATTTCTCAAGGGACCAAAAAAATTTATCGATGTTTAAATTATCATGAGTTGATTTTATTTAGAACTTCTAAGCATTTTACTTTCTGATATTTTTTGATTGGCTGCTTACTTCCAAACCAGAGAAGCTCATTCAATAGAATATATATGAGTCAACTTGAGACTTGAGGTTGACATTGCCAAAGTGGGTTACTCGCACCCGTTGAATATAATTGATGTTATAGCATTTTGGTTATTGATGCTATAACAATTCACATATAATTGAAATAACATAAAATTATTAAATTAAGTGAAAACTCAATCCCTTAAATAGAAAGATGGTTTTGATTTGATAAATAAGTAATAGAGTACAGGGGTCAGGGGTGTAGGGGCTTGGATTGGAAGATGTCCTAATTTTGTTTGGTTGATATTCGGTGGGGAAAGATATAAGATACAGATTATAGACAATATATTTCTCTTGATTTCACATTTACCTAATGAGAATAAATAATCATTGATGTTAATCTAATGTATCAATTTTTTGATTTTAAGTAATTTATTATAACTTTCATTTTTATTTAATGGTTGGATTTTTAAATTTTTTTTATTATTATTGAATTTTCTAATAACTTTCAGGATCTTTCTAATGGTTATATTCTTTACTCTTTTTTAATTGAAGATTTACTTCTTTATAGAGATGAGTTTTGATGTTGATTTATAAAAATTAATTAAGATTTATCTCTATTTCATACTTAAATATTTTTTATGACGATGATTTTTCATTGATTTTTTTTTTTTCAGGATATAGACTGGGTACAAACTGAAAAGCACGTATTTGAGACTGCTTCAAACCATCCATTCCTTGTTGGCCTCCATTCATGTTTCCAAACTCCATCTCGCTTGTTCTTTGTGATTGAATTTGTTCGAGGAGGTGACCTTATGTTCCACATGCAAAGGCAACGTAGGCTTCCTGAAGAGCATGCTAGGTTTTATTCAGCGGAAATAAGTTTAGCGCTAAATTTCCTCCACGAACGAGGTAGCTATCACATATCCAAATTTAATTTTAATTAAATTCATCATAGAAAAATATGAAATTTTCTTATGAAATATTTTTATATGTTATTTATGCAAACTTCCTGATTCTTACATGTTATTAATCTCTATAAAAAATATTTATTTAAAACTCGAACTGTATTTTACAAAATAGATTTACTGTATGTGCCTTATAGTGTATTTTATATAACATTACTATAACTAGCGAAGAAACCTTCCATTGGTAGTATTATAATGAGTATTCTGTCAACTATCCATTGGGCAATTTTCTTTTCAGATAGCTCCAAAAACTGTTAGGAATAGATTTTTAGCAAGTTTGAGTAGCTATTTTAGTTAAGAAGTAAATTGCAATCTCAGTTTGTATTGCAGAGGGAACTCAGAAAAACCAAGTACAAAAAAAAAGATTGAAATTCAATGCATACATGTTTTAAGTAAATGAATATTCACATATATACTCGAAAACATTCAATTTGTGTAAAATTCAATTTATTTCTCAAATAGCTCAATTTTTGCTTGTTTGTTATGAATTTTGAAGGAACTTCTTTTCCGCCTTCTACTCTTAAGTGTTGTGGAAGAAGGATTTTATGTCACTTCATATTGTTCTATGTCGCCCATAAAATATAATGATTAAAATGAGTGACTGCATCTTAATGCTATATAATGTCATGTTATTTTCATTAGAGAAGATGAAAAAATATTGAAAATTTCCTCGGAAAGACTCTTTATGTGTGCAAACATATGTGCTTAGAAAATTTCATATAAATTGGACTTGACAACTTGTCTCTGAGTTTGTTTTTTCCTTTTCTGAATCAAACTTTCCGCCTTTATTCAAACTTCAGGTTTTCTTTCAATTTTTTTTCAATAAGTATTGTTGGAATGTTTGGATCACAAAAGCTCAGATTACTTACTGTCAGCCCAATTTTTTTTAAAATATGGCAACAAGAACTTAATGTATAATTTTTTTTTTAAAAACATATTGTTATTGCATAAATAACAAAATGTACAATATTTACTATATTGTTTTGGGATACTTCCTTATATAATACTATTTTCCTAATACTAATTACACTTTACAAACTTCTCTATTTTACAGTTTTGTAAAACTGAAGGGGGGGGAGGCCAAAATATTATTGAAAATTAAATTAAAAATTGAATTGAATTAAAACAAAATACATAACATTAGATAGAATAAAATACAAATCATTTTGTAACATAAAATACATATCATTGATTTATATTTACATTAATATATGTTTAGTTCTTTTTTGTTTAGATTTACAGGTTGTATTAGTGTGATTTCCTATTTCTGTGATTAGAGGGTTTAATGGATTAGGGTAAGACAGGAAAAAATTATGAGTCTGCTTATATCTAATTCTGTACTGTGTCTATATTTAATCCAATGTGTATTTTAGATATTCTAGTGTAATGTGGGTAGTTATTAAGATTCTGAGGCATTTGTTTTAAAATACTTGTATTTTTTTTATATTTGTTCAACTAGTAAAACTCTGTATATGGGACAGGCATAAGTTAAGATGAGTCTTAGTACCGCTTCATATATTATCAATTTATTTCTATTGGATAATTTTGATTTTTCATTAAATTATGGATACATTTGATATAGAATTTTTCTTGTGTTTTCTAATTTCGAATTGATGTGGTGGTTAAATAATAGTTTGCTGTCTAAATTCACTCCTAGGTATTTAACTGTTTTAGCAAAAGAGGTAGGGATATTTAAATTTATCGTTGATGAAAGAATAGGCTGTCGTTTTTGTGAAAATGATGGCTTTTGTTCTATCATCTAATCCCCATTTTCCAACATATTTAGATATTTTTTTGAAAGCATCTTTTAGTTTAGCCTATTAACAATTATATCAATACAGAATGAAGAGGTGTAAATAGCTGTATCATCAGTAGAAAGGGCTTTATAAACCTTTTTAAATCTTAGGTAGTAATTAATGAAAAGATTAAATAGAATGGGACTAAGATTAGAACCCTGTGGGAGACTTGCAATGGTATGATACGTGGGGGAAGTAATGTTATTAACTGAAACGAAGAATGATCAATTCGATAAAAAGGATTATATGAGTAATATTAAATATCTTGTAATATTTAAATTTAGTAATCTGAAAATCAGTAACTTTTGGTAGATAGTGTTGAATGCTTATTCTGTCTATTAGGATCATCCCAGTATGTTTTTAGTGATTCCAATTTTCTGTTTCATTATCTATAACACGTGCTAATTGGCTGGTGGTTGAATGGAATGAAATCGAAACTGTTTGTAATGTATAATTTTATTTATAACTGTGTCACTAATCCTTAACTAATAGTCATGTAGATAAGCGGTTAATAAATAAGTAATAATTGTAAATATAAATAATAAATGAGAAGTTTGGAATGCTTGTCCAGTATGAATTGGTAATAATAAAGTTATCTGAATCTTCTAGCCATTTCTTACACAAGTTTTGTAAAAGATTTCCATCTTATTCACTTATCAATGTGTAGTTAACTGTTAGGTAGTGGAATAATTGAATGGAATGGCTGAAACATAGAAAAACTTCTCGACAGGAAGTTGTGGTTTTTTGTAGAATAAAAGAGATTTAGTTTTCCCAATTATTTGTGCTCAATTTTTATATTGATATGATACTAACTACAGAATTCAAGATACGATAGATGGGTCATTATTCACTCGTATGGCATAGTTATCATGGCATATATCATTATATCATGGCATAGTTAGTCATTATATATAGTGAGCACAGTACTAAAATGGAATGGGCCACGTACTGAGAAAACTTTCTCTGTTGTCTAAATATACTTTTTAGGAAGTTTCATAACATATATTTTTCAGTATATTTATTTTTACCGTTTTTAAAATTTTATTACTGTTTTTATAAATTATAATTTGTTTTCTTTTTAGGAATCATATATCGAGATTTAAAATTAGATAATGTACTCCTTGACCATGAAGGTCACATAAAGTTAACAGATTACGGTATGTGTAAAGAAGGAATTAGGTCAGGAGATACCACTTCAACATTCTGTGGTACACCCAACTACATAGCCCCTGAAATATTGAGAGGAGAAGACTACGGGTTTAGGTATGTTTCATTTCAGTATTGCTATTTCTTTTTCATAATTCTATTTACACACACATATATATAAGTTACGGCCTGAGTCAGCTGTTACTTCGATGTATATAGATGTTCCGAACCAAATAATTAAAAATGACCAAATGTACCGAGTTAGATCTCCTTTCCTTTTTAAGTTTTGTTTTCGACGATACTTAAGTTATATATATTTATATAGCTTGGCTATTGTTTCAATTTATTATATGTACTAATTTATATTTAGCCTTTATTCTGTGAGACCTCTTCATAAATGTCGTTACCCAAGTAACATAGTATTGTAATAATTAAAACTTTTTTTCAAACCTAATTTTATAGCATTTTTTGTATTACTTTTAGTCATATTTCTTTAAAAAAAATATATATATATATATATTTATACTTTTTTTTAATTTTTCAGTGTTGATTGGTGGGCTTTGGGAGTGTTATTGTATGAAATGTTAGCTGGCAGGAGTCCTTTCGACATAGCTGGTGCTTCAGAAAATCCAGATCAGAACACAGAGGATTACCTTTTCCAAAGTAATGAAAATATTTTATTTTTATAAATATTTTGAGTAATAATAAGTATTCTTAGCATGAATAGAAATTATATATGTAAAGTATCAGTCTCAGTATTAATTAAGTAGCCCTTTACAAATGAAGGGTTAAATTTATAAAGAAAAAATTTTGTTTAATATTTTATATGTTTTCTACATTATGG
Organism: Halyomorpha halys; assembly: GCF_000696795.3. Lineage (NCBI taxonomy): Eukaryota > Metazoa > Arthropoda > Insecta > Hemiptera > Pentatomidae > Halyomorpha > Halyomorpha halys. The sequence goes on along the minus strand of NW_027105226.1, from coordinate 42,086 downwards.
ATATTATGGTTGTCCTCATAACAATCTATGTCGGTAAAACTAGATTAGTAATATTTAGTTTGGTGCTAAATTAAATAAAAATACATATTTTAACATATTATATGTGTATTGGAGGAATAGTTGAAAAAATACTCTCATAAAGTGTGGCACTCTAATTTGAATATAAAGAAAAGTGTGGTTCCTAATGAAAATTGACACAGATGTTTCATCCTACAATCAGTTAATATTGAATAATTGTTGTTTAGTAGTAAATTACTATTATTTGTTTTATTTCAGGATTACTGTAATAAGTAAATGAATTTACTTATGTAATATTTTGATTCGCATCGAGTTCATGAAATTAACATTTCAATATCAAAAGTAATAACCAATATAATTATAAAGCTGTTTTTCAATTTTTATGATTTTCCCCAATTTAGAGGTTGTTCATTTAACTTCCAGCACTTACCCAACGTTGTTTGAAGTAGAGGCTGGGATTCAAACTTTGAACTTGTACTAGGTCTTTGCGAATTAATTCCTTGCTGAGATTAGTTTTCATTTTAATCTTTATTCAATTCTGATGTAGACAATGAATATATTCTTGTTTACTTTGACCAATACTTTATTTAATTACTATCTGTGTTGTTATTTACTGTATTTTCGTGTCAGATTTTAGTTCATCAGCTATCAATATTAAAAATTGGTTGAGCTATTTATTCTCAAAAATGTTACGTATCTACAGATAGACAGACTACAATTTAACACAATTATTTTAGTATTAGATTATTGGTATATTAAAAAAAAAAGTAACAGGCATGAAGTGTTTCTTAATGGACAATAACAAGCTGGAAATCCTATGATCTGACCTGCAAAAAAATCCATGGATTGTGCCTGCAGAGTTTGGTGCACCTGAAATATAAATTCGTATAAGACCAGCTATGGGTTGATGCAGAAGAGCAGGACTCATTGTTTGTAATTTTCTCATTTATTAAGAATGATGCTTAAAAACTTCATCATTGCTATGGTAATAAAAGGAAATTTAAAGCATAGGAATATCATTGTTTAGAAAAGTAACCTAAACAATGATTTGTTATACGTATATGAGGCAAAAGTGGAACTTGAGAGACTAGCTCTAGAATAATAGTTTGGTTATGCAGTTCCATCCTGATCTAGTGATTTACCACCATTAAAGCCCCAAGTTTTTTCCCCAGTAAAAGATACTCACTTTACAGAGACTCAGTGAGGGCTCCAAAATCCGCAGTGTTGATTCACAACTGATTAAACAACATGCCAGAGCTGAATTGAAACCCTTTTGGTTGAATGTGATCTTAAACAAATCACTTCGTTGCACAACTGTTGTTCAAGAAATAATACTTCCTTACAAAGTAATGAACCCCTGACCTTTCATGGATTGTAATGGTACAATTTTTTTTTTTTTTATTAAAGTTATGATACAAAAGTAAACATTGAGAATATAATTTGCTCCTTCGGCATGAAATCCTGAATCCAAAAATGCCATTTGAATGCTGTAAAATTGTCATTTGTGGTTTTGTGAGGCATTAGTGAATAAAAAGGACTTTGTGGGAAGGTAATAGCCGAGGACTCTTTTCTTTGGTAAAACTCAAGGGTTATCTAGGTGTAAGAAAGTTTTTGTTTTGAAGAGTTGAGAAAAAAAAACACGCAAATATTGCTGTTGGAAGGTAGAATGAACCCACTTCAACTTTGTATGTCAACAGAAGACATGAGATTGTCTAGGAAACCCCAAAATAAATCTTATCAAGCAATTTGTGTCTCTTCTCTAACCTTACCTTAGATAGTACTTCATATTAGCAACCGTAATCAAAGTTGGGAAAACAGAGTGGATACCAGGAATGGAATCACAGAATCTTCGAATTTCAGTTATTGATTCATGTGTAATCTGGGAAATATGATTATTTCGAGAGAGGTGCCAATCGAAGATGACCCTGAGGTTTTGTTAGTGGAGTAGAAATAAATTGATGAGTTATTGAAGTAAAGTAAGGAAGGGAATAAAGAAGTGCTTAGAACTAATGACGTTTCCACCATTTGTGAGGTGGGAGAGTTTCATATTTCTTTGAGAATTTTTTAAACTCAAATAAATAAATTTTTAGTTATTATTTAATATTTACTGCTTAAATTTCAAGATGTACATAGTCATTAATTGTTTCATACATTATTTACAGAGTACATTTTTTTTATTATACTAACCATCATAAACACTAGAGTTTTTACTATCACTAATTGTTTATAAATTGATGCCATTTCATTAACATTGGTTTTAATTATTCATGTATCCGTTTTTGTTTTTTTTACTGTTTACAGTTATTCTTGAGAAGACTATTCGAATTCCGAGATCTCTGTCAGTAAAAGCAGCATCAGTATTAAAAGGATTCCTGAATAAGAAACCGCAAGACAGGTTAGGCTGCAGTAAAGAAACTGGTTTCATGGATATCGTCAATCACCCATTCTTCAAGAGCATTGATTGGGAAATGGTAAATAATAATTTTTGGTTCATGCATGTGTTTCTATACCCTTTTGTTTTCATTATTATTTGTATTCTAAACAAATTATTACTTGTTTTATAATAATGAATATTTACTGTATTGAACAATACTGGAAATTGGTACTGATACTTTTATGTTCCTTTAATTGAATTGCATAATTTTCTCCAGTTAAATGGTTGGTTTGACAAAAAAAGTTGTAAACACGTTTATTTTTAATTCTATTTATTTTTAGTTCAATCAATAGTCAGCTATTAAAGAAAAATTGACAATTTTTATTTTAATTACTATGGAGAGAATGAATTAATAGGAAACGAGTTTATAGTAGCTCTCTATTTATTCTAGCAAAACTGTCAGTGGACTATTAACTGGTTCTGCATAATTACTAGCATCAATTTAGAAATTATTTAATTGTCACAAGAAATGAAAAAATTATAATTAATAATAAAACAAACCTTTAAAAAAATGATATTTTTCTTTCTTTCTGATTTTAACTTGTTTAATTATCGAAGAATATACCTTTATATGGTTATTTGTCTCCTCGAAGCTAGCTGTTGGATTTCTTCACAGCATCACTCTTTATATTTTGAACATAAGAATTCTGCTTTTCTGTTATATTCTATCACTTCATCCAATGAAATAAAAATCTTTTCTTGTAGATAGTGGGTGGGGCATTGCTTTGATTAGAATCAATTGGAAGGTGCAAAGTCCAGAATATCATTACATTAGGAATGCTCAGTCCCATCTAGTCCGAAATATTTTGTTTCATGGAACAAAAAGTTTGCAATTGGCTTATATATTATTGACGCTAGATCCAACCTCCATTTATTAATCCTGGATAACACTGAGTGGTGTGTCATAAATTCTTTGTTATTCATCACTAAAATGTTCTGAATTCCACTTTCTGGAATGAATTATGTACCTACTAATCCAAAATATAGAGAATATTTTGTTTATTTCTAACAGCTCTTGCCTAGTGACTGGCTCAATTGAACTATTGTTTCTGGGTTTTAGGTTTTCTCCAACATATTCACAAGTAACATTCCCTTTATTGAAACTGGTCATTTGGATTTTTAAAAGTTTCATACATCCAATTTATTTTTCCTTAATAATGCCCTTCCTTTCCCTACCCCCTGATCATTTCCTTTTAAATCCATCCCATCCACTATTTCACTGCTTTTGTCCTAACCATCCTTAGAATCTTTGGTGGCCATTATCCAAGAATCCATTTTTCGCTATGTTTTTTTTTTTCCCAGCACCTTGTTAAGATTTCAAGTCTTAGCATTATACAGCAGTATTTCATTACTAGGAAGCCTGTGCAAGAACTCTTTCTCTTTAGATCCATTCTTATGCTTTCTAATTTATTCAAAGTAAAAGTATTATTAATTTTTACGAAGGATGCAATATTATAAAGAAAGTTTATTCAGCAGGTAGTATTGGTGGAGCAACATACTTTATAATGACTATGTTAAAGTAAAAGTTTGTTTAGTAAGGAATTGCTTTCCTGAAAATACAGGGTACGGCAGCAAAACCTCCAACATTTTGAATAGCTCGTTAGGTTGTGGGATTCCTCTAGCTTTTAGTTTCCAACATGCTGTACATGGGGAGCAATATGGGTTTTTCATGTCAATGTTTTTGTTAAATAATCGTTCTATCATTGCCTCTCAACGAGCTTACTGTTTTCATTTTTGACTGACTCACAAAGAACATTCTCCAGACTGCAAAACAATCTTTATGGGTTGCCAATCTTGTAAGGATGCATTTTTAGGTACAAAAGGGTAATGCACATAACAAGATTGTTATTTTTTATGTGGGGGATGTTCATTATGAGTCAATTGAAAGTGCAAATGGTAATCTCGCTGAGTCGCACTGATAAAATGGTTATTTGACAACAATTTCACAAAGAACACATATTGCTTGTCCATATGTGGCATGTTGCCTACTAAAAACTAGAGGACTCCTGCTACCTAATGAGCCCCATTCCACTTCTCTGAAACATTTCTACTCCCCACCAAACTCTTTCAAAATATGAGAGGTTTCGCCGCTAAACTTTGTATCTGCCCAATTGAGCAATTAAGCATTTAAACTCTGCTATTCATAAACCTAAATTAAGCAACTACAAAATCCCTGAGACTTATTGACTAGGTGCAGTGGAGTAGGTACTGTCTTATACAATTTTATCGATGTAGTATTAATATTTCACAATGTTTTAGGGTGAGACATGGAAAAGAATATAAAAATATATGTGAGACTGAGATGATCCTCAAAAATTGGCATTACCATTGACCATATCATTTCATTGTGATGGCCGATTAGAGAAAAAATATAAAGTGAAAATAAATTAAAAAAATTAATATGAACATTCTTGTAGGAAATTTAATGCTCTTTCATTTTTCAAATAATATGTTAAACTTTGACTAGTTATTTTTGACATACAAGCGAAGAACATAACTTCCCCCTCCCCCCTCCCATATCTTTGGCTCTGCACCAATATTCCAGACTTTTTATTATACTCATCTCTTGAGTAGTTTAAACAAAGTCCTAAAGGCATTTCTGGCCATCCCCCCATCGCTGTCTAAAACCCCTATTGACTGGCTTATTTGTTCTCACAAAGTGTTGTAGGTTTCCGTTAGCAACTTATCATACTGAGTACATATCATGCTAGCCCATTGCTTCATATTTGGAGTTGAAGTTATTGTTATTATTTAAGTTCATTTGCTTATTTGAGGCTCAGTACTCATAGAGGTATGTTCACCAATATTACAGATTGTCATTCTGGGCTGGGGACCAGAATTTTTTTAAGTATGAGAAATTTTAAAATTGTAGTAAAAAAAAAAAAAGAAGGTAAAAATAGCTGACCAACCATAAAATGTAAAAAAAAAAAGAAGAAGAAGCTGTAGGTTTTGGCGGGACTATTAAGTCGGGTTAGGCAGTATTAGGATGGCTTAAGGTGTAAACCAATTAAAAAATATCTTATGAAAGACATGAGAAGGATATTTTAACTATAAAAAATATTTTAAAGAGCTAACTCTTAACCTCATTTTTTATAATTCTTTAGCCCCCCGCTTATACAGACTCCCTAAAATCCATAAATCTGGTAACCCCTTCACCCCATTTTTTCTAATATTAATGCTCCTTCTTCTAAACTCAGTAAATTCCTTCCTCTTTTTCTTTCAATTCTTAGCCATGATAACCCTTATGATATCCGTAATTCCTTTCACCTTAAAGAACTATTGTTAAGAATGGTTGTTCTATAAGTTGTGATGTAAATAATGCACTGTCACATTTCAATAATGTGTATTCAATAATGAGGTGTAGATAGTTGACCGTAGATTATACGTCATACGCCACAACCCCTGATGAAGACCTGAAACTCAGATCGAAACGTCGGCATAAAATAAATAAATATGGTTTTGTTTATTTATATTGTTCTTTGCTGACCGCACCCCACGACAAACTTCTCCAATTATTATATATATTATATTCAATAATATGGCAGAGCCAAAGATATATTGATATTTACAATCCTTCAAGGATGTTGTGAGAACTCTGTTGAGATTTCAACTGTCAGTTCTAATTAGTGTTTAGACACCATAATCTATGGAATAGATTTAAAAATAATTTGAAGAGAACAATTCTTATAATTTATAAAAATTGTATTAAATAAAACTAAACAATCCTGAAAGGAGCATACATTTGGAAAATTTCAGGAATACTTAGGGGATTTCATATGGTAAGGAGTTCATAGTAAATTTGTTGTAAGTCGTCTTAAGTTTAAACTTTTTTCATAAATTGTGGAAACCTAATTTTGGCAGTTGAAAGAATGAAAGACAATTTCTGTTAGCGTTTATCCAGAAAGATACCATTTTGTACTTCTTTATCCTTTCAGTGAGGTAATGCAATGGACTATTTTTAATTTAAACCTTATTTTATGTGCATTATTGACATTTTATAATGTCTGGTTAATACCTGTGGATTTCCAACCTTATAAAATCCCCAACATATTCCTGAATTTCCTAACCGCTATACACTCTACAGAATTGTTTGATTTTACTATTACAATGTTTAGAATGTATAAGAAATTTCATTTTAAATTATGTTATTATCCATTCCTTGGATTCATGGTGTTTTAAGCACTAACTAGAACCTACTGAGTAGTCCACATTTCTGAAGGGTTCTCAGTCTCACGGCATCTGAAGTAATTTTCTACGTCCAAATTAACTATAAAAAATGTATATTTTTTACTTTTATTTATCTATATATATGAAATACATCTTAAGGATATGGTTGCGATCATGAACAATTTTGGATTCTAATTTTCAATAGAAATATGCACTTTAATGTCCCTAAATCCAAATCTCCCAAAATGGTCTATGTATGAATTCATTTGAACCTAGGTCAAAAACAAAAAGTTGTACAACTGGAAGTATGTTTTTAAGGGATGTTACTGCATCTTTTCTCTGAAATCAACTAACCAGAAGTACCACTTGATGTCATTAATTTTTCTCCTATCTATGATAATTATGACAATAGTCAGTTTTTTTACTTAGCTATGTATGAAAGGATTAATTAAAACTCAAAGTAGGTTGGTAGGTGAAAAATCTGTGATGCGCACGCCGTGCCAAATTTTTTTACCTTGAAAGTTAGCTTTGCCGCCCCGCCATCTGATCGATATATTGACTGACCTTAGCCCCTTTTAGTGAAAAAGCTACTCTAGCGAAAGAGAAACTCATGGAGGAAGACTAACCTGAAAGGAGCGAGATGGAATAGACATGCCTCGGCTAAGAGGACAAGTGGGTAATGAAGCTTAAAAGCTGTTCCAGGTTACTAAAGGTCACTGTCCCGTTCCTTTAGTTAGCCGGGCCCTCCGGGGGGGCGGGGAGGGGGCTTCTCCTTTATGCCCCATCGGCTTCAGTTTGTTTACTCATCTTATTCATCCATGAGGACCTGACCTGCTTTTGAAGATAATTTTATATCTTTGTGGAAAACCATCAATGTAAATATTTAATTTTAATTTTATATCTTTGTGGAAAATCATCAATGTAAATATTTAGTTTTTATCTTATTTTTGTTTCAAAATAAAAATATAAATATTTTTCTTGAAAAACTATCTAAGATCAATGTAATTAAAAAAAAAAATTGAAGAAAATCATTAATGTAAATATTTATTTTTTTTTAAAAATAAAAATATAAATATTTTTTTGGAAAAGCTACCTAAGATTAATGTATTTAAATCCCTACATATAATCATTATAAATTATAACAATCAACAACCACATTACTTTTAATTTTTTTTAGTATAATATTCTTCAGTTATACTAATAATAATTCAATTTATATATTTTTTAAAATTTTATTTTTGCTAAAAAAAATATATTTATAACTTTTTTTATATATGTGAAACCTTATGTAGATTATTTTACGTTAAACATCAAGGTGGAAAACCACCAATTTGAAATTAATTTTTCCTTAAAAACAGAAATAAATCATTTTTTGCTGGGGACATATTTGATATCTAGGAACAAAGTAACCAAAACAACATAATGAAAAACCATCAGTACAAATTTCGTCTTCATGTTAATGCTGTTAAAAAATAAAATTGAAACATAATAATTTTTGTTTGATGAATATTTGATATCAATGATCATATCTGATTAGTCAACTTTAAATTATAGTTAATGTTTAACCATGCCGGATTCCAACTGATGATTATTATAATCATAAAAATCGACCTCCCATTACATCTATTATTTACATATTATTATTATTATTATATGATTTTCTTCTTTATTAAAAAACACAGCTAATAATTAGATTAGTTATAATTTTTTGTTAAAAAGATATTTTAACTGTTATTATTTGTGAAATTTGATTTGAAATGTTTATGTACGTAACTAGACTATATCAAGCTAGAAATCCTCTGATCTGACCTGCAGAAAAGTTTCTGATTAATACCATGGAATTGGCTCGTCAAAAATATTTTTTCCTGTTTTCATTTATAGCCAGTAAATAGTGGTTTGGCATCGAATATCCAGGTTTGCTTTGCCTTTCATTATTACATTTTTTAAAGACATGTAAATGTTGTAAATGTTGTATGTTTGTCATAAACATTTGTTTTAGTAGTGTTTTACCTCGGGGTAGAGATCTTAATACCTTAATCGTACTTTTATAATTATTTAAATGGACTTAACGTTGTTCATTAATATTTTTAAATATTTATTTAAAGTTATTAAGTTATTTTCTGTAAATAAATAAAAGGGATAACAAACTGGAAGTTTTAATGTGGTACCACAAATCGCTGTCTTCATGGTACAAGCCCTAATACACAAGATAAGTATTAGTACAACCTCTCACCTATGTTTAGGTCTAACTTTCTGTTTATTATAAGTTGATTAAGGGCTTATTAATTTTTTGGGGGGATTAATTCGTATCAAAACCATACAACTTTCCACACCCTTTTTATTTTTCTCCAATGCTTTTACCTGCATTATATTTATCTGGTGCAGTTCACGCAACTTGATGCTATTATAGCCTAATGTATTTAGGCATCAGCTTTGGATCCTTAAGTCTGTCTGGAACGGCCTTGGTTCGATTCCGGCTTGAGCAGGTTGACTTTCATTTCAAGATGTCCCCACGGAATGAAAACTCGAACCTTTCACTTTGGTTAGAATAGGTTGATACCTAGTAGTACTAGAGCCAGGAAGAAAAAAAGGCAGTTATCTCACCCCAATTTTTTATTACTTCAATAAAAACTACCTGTAATTACTAGTCAAAATTGATGCGTCTGCCAAGTATAGGTAGGGGGATTAAAAAATGGTGGCGGTTTCAAAACCTTAAAAAAACATTGATTTTTCATTCGGAGCTCTATATCTTAAAAACTACCAGCAACACTTGAAAATCTAAGAGAACATTATTTAGAGAAGAGTAAATTTGCTGAAATAATTAGCCATAAAAGAGCTATTTACGTCAAATAGTTCTCGAGATATTGCTTTTTAAAAAGCAAAATTTCATAAAAATTTACTGAAAGATTAGTATTGAGTTAATTTATATTGAGAAATCTATATCTCAGGAACTATGTGACATAGTGATTTTTTTAGCACTCAAATTAAAGCTAGTTTAATGGACTATAAAGAAGTTTATGACCTTTACCTTAGTAGTAATAGTAGTTTTCATGATATTTACTAAAATAAATTGATTTATAGTTGTTCGGACAATAAATTTGATTTATGAAAAATTTTATTTCAAAAACCATTGGACATACTGATGTCTGCCAGCGCTCAAATTAAAGATAGTTAAATTTACTACAAAATAGTCAATTATGTTTATCTTTGTAGGAGTAGTAGTTTTTATGATATTTGACAAAATAAACTCACAAAATGTTAATTTCTAGTTATATATGTGTATATATAGTTGACCATAAAGATTTAAATATAAGAAGATGGACAGGGTTGCGATCAAAAAAAGAAAAAGTAGTTTAAAACTATTTGTTCTTTTTTTGATCGCAACCCTGACCATCTTCTTATATTTAATTTCTATTTGTTTGTATAAAATATTGGATTTTTGAAAAAATATATCTATAGATCCATAAGACGCACATATGTCTGCCAACACTCAAAATAAAGGAAATTTAATTTACGATAAAGTAGTTTATGACACTTATCTTCATAGGGGTAGTAGTTTTTATGATATTCACATATGAATATAATTTTGGCAAATGAAAATTTGTTCAAACAACTATAATTCACTTTATTTTACTAAATTTCACGTAAACTATTACTCCTACGAAGATAAACATCATAATAGCTTCAATTTGAGTGCTAATAGACATCTGTGCGTCAAATGGTTTTTGAGATATAAATTTTTCAAAATAAATTCACTAACTACCGATCTTTCAGTACGTTCCAAACAACATTTTTATGAAATGTTGCTTTTTAAAAAGCTATATCTCGAAAACTATTTAACGTAAATAACTCTATTAGGGCTCATATTTTAGTAAATTTACTCTTCTTTAAATGATGTTCTCTTAGGTTTTCTTGTGTTGTTGGTAGTTTTTAAGATATAGAGCTCCGAATGAAAAATTAGTTTTTTTTTATCGCTTTGAAACAGCCGCCACTTTTTATTCCTCCTACCTATACTTGGCAGACTCATCAATTTTGACTATTAATTATACATAGTTTTCATTAAAGTAATCAGAAATTGGGGTAAGATAACTGCCTTTTTTCTCCTCTTGCGCTCTTGTACTGTTGAGGATAACTCCATCTTCCTCTTCGTATATTAGATCCCTTTCGTATACCTTACTCTGAATTCATTTTCTAAAAGAATTTTTCTTTCCTTAATGTTAGCGTTTTCGTTTCGTTTTGCACCTGTAAATAACAGTGAGAAGGATAATAATCTTGTAGATTCAGTCCGCTTTAGTTATTATAGATTTTTTCTTTCATATCTCTGCATAAAGTTGTTTTGGTCTTATTTATTTTGTGTATTGACAGATTTTAGAGAGAGGTTGGGTTATTCTCCCTTTTTATATTTTAATGAAGTAGTTGACACAGTGTGTGTGTTTGTCCACTGCCTTTTATATTCGCCCCGATCCCTGTGGCTTTGAAAGAGAGGGGCAATTTGGCGCGGACAGTGAGAAGAGAGCCCTTAGACGGGAGACGCTCCAATTAGAAGGCAAAGCCTTGGAGAGTACCGTGCTGGTACTGTTTGCTTCGTTTCTCCATCAGTGCGTCTCTTCGTTACATCTTGTCATATCTTTCCTCTTGTTTATCTTGTCCTGTGGGTAGTTTACGGTGCGGTCGGTCTTCAATGGATGAACATAAAAATAATTAAGTATTTCGCTTGTTAGATTTTAACTTATGCAACTATTTAAAAAATGCACATAATTGAATTAGAAATTATTTGTAAAAAAAAAAATAGAAAGTTCCTTTTGTCGTCTTATTTTATATTAACATAAAAGAATTTTGCTCACGTAAAGAGGAATCTTTTTATATCCGTTTCATAACATTACCCAAGGGTTCAAGACCAGTAGTACAAAGATGCAAACCACCTCTTTTGGAAATTAAGTTGGGGTGCTCCAAGCATATACCATTGGTACCTAAATCGAATGCCACTTTCTAAAAATTTATTTTACTCAACAAGGGTGTCGCGAAATCTTTTTAGCTCGACAAGGATACCGCATTTTTTTTTTTAGTCCAGAAAGGAAGCAGCGGCGAAAAAAGTTTGGGAACCGCTGCCATTGAAAATGTTATCTTTTTTTCTTTCGCTACGTTTAGGCTCCTCCAGCAGTGCTCGTTGGATCAAATGAGCTTAAAATAGATATTTGGGTTATTTTCGTGTCCGAATAATTGCCAGGGACCTATTTACGAAGTTATTATGGAGTGGGGAGGGTTACCTCCCCCTCCCTAATAATTTGAAAATCCTGAAACATGGAATATTTGAGAGCCTTCTTCAAATTTCTAATATCTCAGTAAAATATTAATCAAAGAGGTTATTAATAAACCTAATCGTCTATAAATGTTTTAGGTCTATTTTACAAAAATGATAAGTGTTAAAGGCTTAGTAAATGTTATGTGAAAAGGGCCAATATTTCTGGTAAGTTCAGAAATTGGATCCTCCAATTTATAGTTTTACCTTTAGGCCCTCTAAATTGATTGAAAATTTATATGTTGATTTAATGTTATAGAAATGTCTTTTGGGTTCTCAATCCTACCCTCTCCCGCACTATGATGTTTTCCACAGTTTGTAAAAATGACGCAGCTGAATCACGTGTGGTCAGTTTTACAAAAAAATTGGAAAAAAAAAAGTAGAAGCTTATTGACGAAGAACTGCTCCTCACATTAAAAAAAAAATTAATTAGTCGTAATTTAATCATAGAATTATGGATTTACTAATTTTTAGTGAGTAAAGTTTTCAGATTTCTTTCAAAAGACAATGGAATTCTTTCGTTACTTAGCTTATCCCAACATTGTTTTCAATAAATCTTAGATGCAGTGTACTGCAACACTAATGTTTATTAATATTTATTTTGCTGCATAGATGTGTCAAAAACATCCTATATAAATAGGATGAAGAATAATCTTCACCAAGTGGGATGGACGTTGTGTTCACTTTTTTGATAGGTGACTGCTAGCGCTGTCAGTGTCCGTTTTAAAGGAACACTGCTCTGTAACTTTTCATATCCTTTTATGCTTACTTGTTTGATTGGTTCCTTATGAAAAAATTTTAGTTGTGATTTTTTGTCACAGAAGTAGTTCTTATCAATCGAATAATGAAAATTAGGAAATTGACTTGTACAGAAGAAAACTCAGTCAAGTATTTCCGAAAAAATAATAAATCTGAGAATTGTATATTTTTCATATAATTTCTAACATGTTTTATTTTCATCTGTTTTCTGTAAGTTGGAATAGTAAGTTCGGGTTATTAACTAATCAGTAAATTAACACTGAAAACACTGTTTTTCATTTTCTTTTTTTTTTGCATCATTTTTCTGGATAATCAATATTTATTGTTCATGTTCTAGACGGAAGAAATAGTCCATTTTTTCCATAGTGGACAAAATCAAATCCACAGCAGTTTTTTGCGCCCCATTTCATATTCAATATTTTGATTTCTCATTCTGTTGTTGAGAATAATCCTTTAGACCATACCAATAGCTATTGATGGCGTTAGCAATCCTAATTGAGTTGGTGACTTTATTTGACTTGTTGTTACCCTTTTGACCGATCAAAGGGTTCACTAGAGTACATTGCACGGCTCTAAATCCAATTACTGCGGGCCCTACCCGTGCGCAACTATTTGTCCTTTTGAAGGCCGCATTTGATCATGGCTTGCCAATTTTCCTCCGCTTTATACCCCCCCTCCCTCCCTCCCCGTAAGGGGTTTGTGTACAAAACTAATAATTGCAACCGCACAATGCAATAAGGGCGTGTCGGGCCATTCCTGTCTCTAATTAACTTTTGTTAACAAGGTGCTCCTCCAGTTTGTGCCTTATTGGGGCCTCGTCGTCAGCCACATCTTGTCGTAATTATGTTATTTTTAATTAGTTTGTAAGGATTCTTCATATGTTCAGGTCAGTTCGATAACTATACACGTGCAGTAAATGTTTAGCAGTATTTAAGAAGGTAAAAGTAGACCTGAGAAAGAACAAAAAATTAGTTATAAACCAGCACCGTTTAACCTTTTTGTAGCTGTGGGTTCATTCATCTACCAAGTAGCGGTCACCGATATATTTTTTTTTTTGTATTACAATAAGTTTTTATGAAATAAATCAATAATGAATAATATTTTAATAAAATATTTGGCCGTTTGTAGCTGAGTGTGTTGTGGCGTCAGCTTAGCAAAATGGAGTCTGTAGGGGTGTTGGATTTCGCCCTGAGTTAACTTTTATTTCGTTGCGTCCCCACGGAATAAAATTTCGACCTTCCCGTTCTGGTTTGAATAAGTTTGTACCTATAGGATAACCCTTTTTCACTTCTAGATAAAAGAAATATATAAGGGATCAAAAATTAACATAAAATGAAACAAAAGGGTACAAGTATTTTTAAAAAAGAATGTCAACATTTAAGTGATCGATCAGCACCCGAGTTATATGGTTGGTTCTATAGATCAAAGGGCTCTGGGTATAGCCAGGCAATTACACTACCAACAATGTGTTGAAGTAACATTCGCCAGTTATACATGTAAAAGAGGCGTGAGTCAAGTATCCTTTGACTGTCATATCTCCAAAATCGATTTTTCGTAGCTTCTTCAATACGGTTTTCAACAGGCAGCAGTACGATATAAATTTGGTTGATATTATTAAAATACCTTAATCTATTGCATTCATTATTATTGGTATCACGGTTTGAATATTATGGAATTTATAAAGAAAAATTTGTAGTATATAATAACTTCTATAATTATTAGCCCATTTTTTCCAACCTGTGGTGGTACCCCGCTTGGCAACCCCAATAGCTGAGAGTCGAGACATTTCAAATATTGACTGTCCGGGAGCCTCCAGTTCTTCCCCCTCTTCATCCCAGCTTCCTGTCTGGATGAGATGTTGTCAATGTGGCTTATTCCTGGATATCGCTCTTTATATTTCATGTCATCATGCCGGTTTTTAAAAAAACAAATAGTAAATATGGTGATAGTCTCGATGATGTAGGTTTTTTAATGAAATGATAATTGTGTTGCCTAATTGAAGAAAAACGCCTTAAAATATTGTTTTGAATATAAGTCAAAAAATGAATTTGACAGTTGAAAAAAATCAGAAGGCAATGTAGAACTTTAACTGAAGAATTTTATTACAACAATTGGAATAGGGTTCCTAAACTCTTGGTATGTTCCAACAAACGCTTCTGACTCTCAGGATGGAGCGTGCGAAGTACAGGTTTTGGAAGGCTAAACCCCGTTGTTGGAACAGGCCTCCTGTGATTGAGTACTGGAAATCTATCATTAAAAAAATATTCATTTCTGGACTGACAATCAATTGTTTGATGCAATATGCAAGATAATTTCGAACAGAGAAAGTATTTGTAATAATTCAAGTACAAAGTTATATAAAAGGAAACATGACGTATATATGGTATCAACTTCAGTCGGTGTATGTTTGTGGAAAATGTTTTCGCCAAATAGAGATAGATAGCTTCTTGCAGTGTTTCATGAAGTGCTCTTTTAAGTGACTGAATCATTCCGATCAGAAAAGAGGAATCCTTAGTTGCCGATCGTTTGTGAAATATGCGTATAGGTGCGTACCTATGCATATTCAGGATTCGGTGCATTTCATTACTGTGATTCAGTACTGTGATTGGAAGTGCAAGTCTAAAAGGATCTACTTATTATTTACCTCTGTATTCTGAGCTAGCGATATTCGTACAGTATTGAACATGATGAGATCCCTCACAACGTCATTATCAGTTACGAACCCTGAGTATCAGTTGCTAATTCATATAACTGTTATAATGTAACTGTTAACATTTACATGTGCTTGTAGATTTTGTCCTGAAGACTGTTGTTGTTGTTAAGCTGAAGCTGCGGGGAGTGGCAGCGCCTTACATCCCTGACTCGACCAACGCTACGGCCAATTTCGATCCTCAGTTCACTAGCCAGCCTCTACGGTTCACCGCCGAGGATCCGTGAGTGTTGTTCCCTGAGTAGTGTCGCCCCCTGCCGCAGGCTATACATGTCCTACATTTTGCATGTTATGTAACATACCCCCTTGAGGCTTCTTCAAAAGCCGTACTGTTATTATAGAATAGAACTTTGGATATTATCTAGCTACCGAAAGTTGTGAGTAGTTTGGTGCTTCCTCCTTAATCGTAGGTTATAATTTTATTTTTGCCAGCAATACTATCGAGACTGCTTCATGCATTGGCAAGTTGGAAAGTAACGAATCCTTTTTATTATATTAGATGTTATCTTCCTTGTCTTAAACATATTACCAGTATTTCTCCCATTTTTGTTGTTGTAATCCATTCTTTATTGTATCTACTAAAGATTTTGTCTATTTCTACGTCAGATGGTTAAAATAATTTTGTTAACATATTCCGTTTGATATGCTATCCTTATTTGGTTGTTTCTGATGCATATTTGGGAATCATTTGTGCTTTTTTTTGTGTTGATCTATAGAAAAACAAGTTGTTCGGCTATTGCCCAGTTGTTCAATTATCTACAGAGGCATTGGAGATAGAAACAAATCCACAAAAAAGAACATCAGTTCACCTGTATAAGATATTTTGGTGGCCCAGACTAACAGCCGAAAATGTTCTGTACGGACTTTTGGACTCTCAAACGAATAGATCCGTTGAAAACTGCTCTTCGAATATTTGTCTGCTTATTGACAAGTCTTAAATAACGGACAATTTCCAGGTCTCAAAAACTCTTCTATAGAAATAAAAACAGTTCGGAATGTTCCTTCTCTTAATTAAAACAAATATCAAGCAAATTTTGATGATTAAAACTTTGCAAAGCTTTGATTTGTAATTTTAGAACCCATTATCGTGAACAAAAAATGTGCCATTACAACCACGAATACTGTTAAATTATTAATTAATAATAATTAACTATAGCAAAGGTAATTCGAAATTTATTACTCTTCTAAGTTTTGAGACAAGAACTGAATACAGTAAAAACTTTTTTTTTTTCGATTGATATATGGAAATGAAGTAAAGAATGGAAACCGTTTTGCTCGAGAAGAGCCATGGGAATTAGAATCGAAGAGCGTTTGACATTGAAAACATAAGTAAAACTTTGCAGTATAATTGATTTTTCATATAAGAAATGTGTTATAAGCAACGTGGATATATAGTGCACCTTAGAAACAATTTTATTCAATTGGGAGGTGAAAATTTCCCGTTGTTGATTATACTGGCAATCCATACCGACAGATCATCGATAATCTCCAATTGGTGTACCATCCTCCCTCCCCTTATAAGAGCTACTGGAGGGAGGAGGCGGTTGGCCTGACCCCGAGACTTCTCGCGGATAAAAAATCATTTCCTTGAAGAGAGGAATTTCCTGCAGAGAATAGGAGGGTAAGGAAGGAGGGGAAATCGGTTGAGTGTCCAGCGAGGATAGATAGTCTACTGCTGATAAGAACCGCTCTATTCCCTATGCCTTCATCTCATCTAGGGGTTGAAGGTTACAATTGCTCTCTCATCTAATCTCAATAGGAAAATAATTATGGAGAGCTTAAACTCATAAAAGAGATTAAAATGTCTGTTAGGATGTCCTGTATTGCTCAAATTCTCTCGGGCCATATTATCTTATTAAAATAATACAATCTGGTGAATCAAATAATGAGTAATTAACATTTTGAGAATTCATTTATTTTGACAAATACTAGGGGTATTCATGATATTGTGTTAAATGTAAAATATTTTACCATGTTAAATTTTATAAGTATAGCATTGTGAGCAGGCCTATTGAAAGTCATGTTAAATGTTAAATGTATAAGAGCTCCTAGCGGATTTTCTGAGCAACTTGTTTAGTTACCTTTCCTTTCAAAACTTCATGTTATTGTTTACTTGTAAGTTTTGATTACAGTAATTTATTACAACATGCTTAAAATAAGTGATAAGTAGAAGTGCGAAAGCTGCTGATTGTCTTTAATAAGTCCAAAACACAAAACAAAAGAAAAACAAACAAAACAAAAATACAAACTACGAGTAAGTAACCTAACACGACAACAAATAAAACGGTGACAAGCTCAGCTAGTCTTTTTCCTGACGTCATTCTCCATTTTACAGTTCTAGTAACAGACTCTCACCATGTTACATGTTATATCGTTTTAACATGGTAAAAGGAGGAAATATTTCTCCATTTAACACGCTTTAACATATTAAACTAAAGATCATGAATATCCTTACTATAGAAATTACTGCTGCTACGTAGATAATCATTATAGACTTCTTTGTGGTGCACCTAATGGAGCTTCGATTTGATTAACTATGATTAGATTTGCCTAATAGTAACTTGTACGCTATTCTCGATTAAGGTCCGTGTCGTAGAGTAGCCTTGGTCCGGTCGGTGTAAGTCGTCTCCTGTAGACTGTCGGATTTCTCATATCCGGAGGACTAGGGTGGATCAAGGGCTTGGGGAATTCCGGCATTGGGATTCGAACCTACGACTTTTGGAAGTGGGAACATTCATTTTCTTCGCATAAGCACAGGTTCCACGGCGACCATTATAATTATAGTTTAAATTAGTAGCTACCATCGTGGAACTGACATTTGCTGTATTTATAGTGACTGTCGTACTATCAGGATTTATTTTATATTACTATCAACTATTGTAGCATGTGTAGACAGCTGTCTGTCTCATGTTGACCCTTGACAGTGAACTCTCGAATCTTATAACTTCATAATACTGATTTTACACGTATAAATTATAAGCTTTTATCTGTTCTGTATGTATTTTCTTTGGTGACTATTAATTTTTGTTTTTTTGAATTGATCAGTTTTTATCATTCACCAAGTTAGGCTATAAATGCTAGCGACATTAGGTTCACTGCCAACTTGTTCAGATGGACTGTCGTAAAGTTTCACTGTTGTAATAGTACTATAACTATCTTTGTGTTGTGCATATGGGCTTTTAACGTTGATGGTAAGTCGGGTTCAAAACGCCGCTTTAAAAAATTATGGCCTAGATGAGTAATCTTATTGGTAAATATTTTTTTAATGATTATAATTACCAATTATTCATGTAAAAGTAAATAACGCTTAAACTTTATTTACGATCTAGTTAAACTTAAAACCTTTACTGGAAAATACCCTATTTACTATGCAAGTAAGGGTATAAGGAAGTTCTCTTGTCTCATACAATCTTATTTAGTAGTTTGTATAATGCAATCTCTTTGTCCTCCTTCCATATAAACTCTCTGTAACTAATATTTTCAGTAATAGATAGAACGAATCCCGTTCCAAAGAAATATTACTAGTACCTGTTACATAATTACTATTACTATGTTAAAATGATTCGATACGTGACTACACGATCTTAGAATTGATAGTATTTTATAAATAGCTTCTCCATTAGCCAGATAATAGACTTCAACATCGAAAATTTCAAAAGATAAAATGTTTTATATCGGAGTAATTAGGAAATCTTTAAAACTCTCATTATTATCAATACACTAATTATAAATTTATATGTATTGATTAATTTTATTTGGTCTCAACCTTAACTTAAAACTATCGCCTTATGATAGTTTCTGAAACTACTAGCGTTTTATATCCACTTAATAGCGATTTATATTGTGTAATAAACTACAGGAATACAGCGACGATAACTCGATATTCTTTTAGTAATTTAAGTACTAGAGTACATGCAACTCATTTAACAAAGAGATTATGTTCTCTTGAAGACTAATGTTAAATACTCATCTTTTTATTTAGTCGCCACCTGTGGCCGTACGTGGTTCTAGTGGAAATATTCGTTTTAGGTACGCCGTACCCGTTACTTTTTAAAAATCTGTAACAGTTTCTCTAACTTAGCCTGAGTCAGGAAACGAATCGTTTTCAAAATGCATAAGATCGGGTATTCTGTTTTCTTTATGTTTTATTTGGGTTCGAACTGAAAGTAAAAATGTCGTTCATAAAGAAATATGGCTTTTTAACTGTGATTAATTAAATTAATTACCAATTTTTTAACCATTAAATATCGATTCAATAAGTGACATTTAAAAAAAAATTTTAATTATTTTATTTTATACCAGATCGGCCTGGTATGAGCCTTACATGGTTGATATAACCGTTATATTATATATATTTTTTTAACAGTTGATTATGAGGGAGGGGTTATAGTCTCATACAAAAGACACCCCTAACTATATACAATATTGTTGTTAAAAGAAGAAAAAAAATTAAATAGATAAGAGTAATGCTTCTTAATAAAAGAGGAATGTAAAATTAATAACAAAAAATAATGATATTGGTACACTTAAATAAAACAAACAATTGCTCTCTAATAGTGAAAAGAAACAAGTTAATTTGATAAAGGGACGAGAGAAGAAAATAGAAAAAATAAATAAAAAATAATAATGAATAAATAAAAAGAGTAATAATAAAAAGTATAATTGAGGTAGTGTGACTATGAATTAATTTTATATTTATTAAAGTTTATAACAGAATGACCTGCAGCAGCCTCGGCTTCAGTCTTCGGGTTGAGGTTGGGTTTCCCAGGTTGTAGGCACAGCTCCTTAACTGCAACCGGGAGTGAAACTTCATGAACCGTTTTTTGATGTGATTCTCTGCTCCATAGGTAATTCGCGAGAAATTAAAAAAAAAAAAAATACGTCTTTTCATTCCAGGGTAGTTTAAATAAATATTCTGACACTATTTTGACATTACCTTACAAAAAATGTATCTCTTATATTATTTACGGAGCTTTTTTTTGATTATTTATTTATTGTAATTTACAACTGTACAAAATAATACAATAAGTAAATATGTTGTTTGTTTCATATACACTTGAAAATCTTGGGAAGGAACCACCCATTGGTGGTACTTCAAACATTAATTTAAACTAGGAGGTCCCGTGGCCATCTTCTTTTCAGACGCCTCGGAGGATTATCAGGGATTGTTAAGGATGAAAGATTAAGAATTAATGGGTTAGGATGGTTAAGGAGTTTGGGATAAAAAGACGCATATCTGTTTTGGGTCAAATCTGCAACGAATGGGATGTTAAGGTCTTTATGAATGAGTTTATTTGTGACGTAATAAGGAGCATCAAGGATTTTACGTAGGATTTTGGATTGTAACGATTGGATGCGGGAAGAATTTGATGGTTTGGTGGAGCCCCAGAGCTCAATTCCATATGTCCAAATTGGTCTGATTATTGTAGTGTATACTAATTTTTTGTAATGAATGGAAAGTTTAGAGCGTTTGTCAAGTAAGTGTTGTAGCAATCGGAATCTACGAGCAGTTTCTTGTCGTTTGAGTCTTGTGTGTGGATTCCAAGTAAGTCTCTTGTCAAGATGGAGTCCTAAGTATCGAATCTGTTTAACAGGTGTTAGTGGTGTATCTAGAAAGGATACTGTAGGACAGGAGGGCAGAGGTTTACGACGGAGAGTAAAGGTGATCTGGTGGGATTTTTCAGGATTTATTTTGATTCTCCAGTTTTTACACCATTCTTCAATAGATGTTATGTGTACCTGTAGTGTTTGTGATGCATTAGTTGGGTCGTTGTTTACAGAAAGTATACATGTGTCGTCAGCGTATTTACGGAGCTTAAAAAAAATAAAAGCTCAAATTAAAAAAAAAAAATAATAGGTCTAAAAAAATTTATTCTAATTTAAAAATGGTGTGCATATTGTTTTTCATGCGGTTAATTGTTTCCAGAATATTGAATAAGGAATGAAAAATTAAAGACAATTTTAGAGTGTTCTTGACTAAAATGAACTTTTATATAGGTCGCAAATTTAGATTTTTTTTTTTATAACGATCCAAACCAATAAATTAGAACTACACGACATTTTGGGTTCATTTTCTCTTTTATTCATCTTCGCTTCTTCTACTATAAGTACCTTGGTAAGTAGCTTCGGTTAGGGGTTCTCCAGTAGCAGAACCGTTCCAGTATTGTTCCATTAGTTGAGTACATTGACATTACAAAGATCGGACTCCGGTGTGTTGTTAGCTGGAGCAGAAGCAGGTGCAACCGCCCCACAAGCCACGACTAGACTCGGACAGGGATTTGGCTCATTTCCCACCAGAGTTCACCGGCGAGCCTGTGCACCTCACCCCCGACGATCCGTAAGTACACTTTTACTATATGCATGTCAATATTCTTTATTATATTTTATTACACTATTATCCTTAGGCATTATTTAAAACTTTAGTTATATCTGTTGAGAAGATAAGCCTGAATATAATTAGTAGTGCAATACCGATTGTTCAATTGTTTATAGCATATATTTTCGTTTTGTCACATGGTGATTATTGCTTTTAATAAACTAAAATAAGAAAAAAACAATTAGTTATCGACTTTTTATATCCATTATAGAAGATAATTAACGTTAATGAACATAATGATAATAGTTTAAGACAATTCTTGATAATGAATGTGATCATTTTTGATAAAGATAATGAATAGTTATGATACTTAATAAATAAATTCATATTTGATGGTTTTAATTAACTTAATGGTTTTGTTAATATTCTCATTACCATCGAAGGTCCTGGAGGTCAAGGGACATTTTTCTCTTTGCATCGTGAACACTCCTCAAAGATATGAATATTTTCTTTGTTTACTTTTTTTGAAATATATATAGGAAAACAAGTAATTATATGATCAGTTCTCTATATTTTTTATCATATAAATACATTCTGTTCAATACATACGGATTTTAGAAATGTGAAGGGTTGATTTTTTCATTGTACAATATAACTTACAATGTTATTGCAGCCCATGATATATTATCAGCAATTTGAAATGCATCTTTTCTAGTTTATATTTTACTCAAGTTCTATGAGATCACGAAATTAAATTAATTAAGATTTTGGGTGGTAGTGGGTTGTAAAATATTTTTATTATTAATCAATTTTCCTCTTATATTGTTTTCCTGGTCACAAATTTCTTTCTATTTTTATCTAGGCCTTTTTTTCTTATTCCTTCCAGTTCCCACTCCACAGTTATCTTCGGTAGTCCGTTCATAATAGTCAATCTTTTAACATTTCCAAACCTGTGTGTTTTTTTCTTATATTTCCACCTCATTTATTTTTTTATTCTTGCATTATTTGTTTTTTCAAGTGTGGATTTCCTCCCCATTCATCCAAATATTCATTTCCGTGGCCAATAGACCTTTATTATTA
>NW_027105226.1:0-19177 GCF_000696795.3 Halyomorpha halys | reverse complement strand
CTCGGAGGATTGTCAGGAATGGAAGAGGATGCAAACTCCGAAAACTAAAAAAAAAGAAAAAGAGAAAAAGGGGCAAACTCACACGACTGCAGAAATAATACTACTTTATTGTCATTCTTAATTCTTCTTATATATAATTCCTATGTTTGTTTATAGGCGATGTTAGGATTAAAACCAATAGTATGCCCAATCATACCATAACTCCCCCCTACCAGTTTATGAACAGGTTTCGTAAACTAAAAAATAAAAGATACAAAGATGACATGAAATAAATAATAGTAAGAAAAAAACAGACACTGGGGATACCAAAAGTAAATCTCATTCTGTACACGTAACAAACAAAATTTACAAATAAATAGAACCTTACAACTCTTGTTTGTAAGTTTGTTTTAAGAGAATTTTTTTTAGCCATTATACATAATCTTTTTTATACTTACCTCTTTACTTCCTATTCTTACTTAGCATGAAGTTACCTTACTGGTACTTAATTGGTTCTAGTTTTATCCGAGTTAATTATTATAATCCTACCCTGGATAGTAATAAAACTTTTAAGACTGGAAGGAGTTAAGTTTTAGTTAAGACTAAACAAAGGCTGTTCCTTGGGAGTGGATGGTACAAAGGAAAGGAGCTGGCGAGAACTAGGCTCGTAAAACCGCTAACCCCGGGCCATAAAACAAGGGCACTTTTTAACAGTTAATTACCCTTCATTTACAAAGTTTTTTACAACTTAGGGCACTATGTTTCTGCTCCGCTATAAATCCTCTGCCGGGAGAAGGGAGGGGAGTAGGCTTTAATTAAAATATATAAAAACAGAGCTAAATGCTCCTATAAACCATTTGGTCAGTTTCTTCTTCAGTGCAATTTTCCCCTCTCTCCTAATTGATTGAAGCTCTTTTCATTGTACCCAGGGACTGTAACATTAACAGTTTATGTCCTACTCACGGTATGAGCTAAGTACATTGCTCTATCAAAACATGATTGCGTTCAGCTTAATGTCCCGTGTTCCTTGGAATAAACTGCTCGGGACAATTGTTTTTTTATTTATTACTCCCTCTCTGTTATTAAATTTCTGTTCTGTTTGTGGTGAGGAAAAGGGAATGGCACTTCCAACGTAATATCCCATTCTGCGGTGAACTGTTGCGTCTGTTTCTGACACAACTCCGTATCATGGGTATGATGTACTTCGTTTAGGTATACTATTGTTCTGAGATGGCCATGGTATTGAACGCCAACTCTTTCTAAGACGTCATGATGAACCATTTAACTCGAGCTCATAGTGGTTTGTGATAGAAAGAAGTAAGGTTAGGGACTACTTCGGTTATAGTTCAAGAGCCCAAGAGGAGAAAAAAAGGCAGTAATCTCACCCCAATTTTTGATTACTTTAATGAAAACTATGTATAATTAATAGTCAAAATTGATGGGTCTGCCAAGTATAGGTAAGGGGAATAAAAAATGGCGGCTGTTTCAAAGCTATGAAAGAAACTACTTTTTTATTCGGAGCTCTATATATTTAAAAGTAGGAACAACACAAGAAAAGCTAAGAGAATGTCATTTAAAGAAGAGTAAATTTCCTAAAATATGAACCCTAATAGAGTTATTTACGTTAAATAGTTTTCGAGATATAGCTTTTTAAAAAGCAACATTTCATAAATATGTTGTATGGGACGTAATAAAAGATCAGTAGTTAGTGAATTTATTTTGAAAACTTTTATATCTCAAAAACCATTCCGCGTACAGATGTCTATTAGCACTCAAATTAAAGCTATTTTAATGAGTTATAAAGTAGCTTATGATGTTTATCTTCTTAGGAGTAATAGTTTACATGAAATTTGCTAAAATAAAGTGATTTATAGTTGTTCGGACAAATTTCCATTTGCCCAATTTATATTCATATGTGAATATCATAAAAACTACTACCCCTACGAAGATAAATATCATGAACTACTTTATAGTAAGTTAAATTTCCTTTATTTTGAGTGTTGGCAGACATATGTGCGTCTTAGGGGTCTAGAGATATATTTTTGCAAATATCCAACATTTTATACGAACAACTAGAAATTAACATTCTGTGAGTTTATTTTGTTAAATATCATATAAACTACTACTCCTACAAAGATAAACATTATTAACTATATTATAGTAAATTTAACTAGAATTTGGGTGCAGACAGACATCAGTACGTCCAATGGTTTCTGAAATAAAGTTTTTCATAAATGAAATTTATTGTTCGAACTACTATAAATCAAGTTATTTTAGCAAATATTATAAAAACTACTATTTCTACGAAGGTAAAGGTCATAAAGTTCTTTATAGTCCATTAAATTAGCTTTAATTTGAGTGCTAATAGACATCTGTACGTCACATAGTTCCGAGATATAGATTTCTCAATATAAATTAACTCACTACTAATCTTTCAGTACATTTTTACAAAATTTTGCTTTTTAAAAAGCAATATCTCGAGAACTATTGGACGTAAATAGCTCTTTTAGGGCTAATTATTTCAGCAAATTTCCTCTTCTTTAAATAATGTCCGATGCTGGCACCCGAATCATTTTCTTTTTATATAGATCTTTTAGTTTCGAAGTTTTTTTTTAATTATTAAATTATAGTGATAAAATCATATATAAGAAATACTAACAGCTTGTTCTGACTTTATTAAACAGTGAATCAGTTCCTATAGCGGTTATAAATATGAGCTGACACAGCCTAAACACAAGAGTAACAAACAACGTAAAGATTTTGTTGGTAAAAATATATGGGTTACGAACGCCGAACATAAAAATTTAATAAAGGAGCTTATCTTTAGGGAAAGAAATGAACTGCTAGGAGGGCTTTATACTTTATAGGAAAATGTTATACCGCGGTCACGCGACGGGACATAGGGCCACTCATTGCCTCATGAAATATGTTATAACACTTTTTACAACCTTCTCTGGTGAACTACAATATTCAGGCACGTAAACAAACCAAGGCAAATTTAATCGATTTCAACCAAAAGTAAAAACGCCGATTCATTTATTTTTACCTATTTCAGTTTTTTTTTCTGAATTTTTTTTTAAATATTTATTTATTGCTATTTACAACTGTACATTATAATACATTTAGTAAATCTGATCTAAGTTAAATTAGAGTGTTACAGGCGTGTAGAGAAACTACCCATTGGTAGTACTCTAATGACATTTTACATTAGCTGGTCTCGTGGCCATCTTCTTTTCAGGCGTCTCGGAGGATTGTCAGGAATGGAAGAGGATGCAATATTATAAACTAGGGGGTTTGAGTGGTTAGAGAGTTTATAATGGAAGGAGTGATATCTGGTTCGGGCTAGATCGGTTACATAGGGAACATTAAGGTCTTTATGTATGATTTTATTTGTGAAAAAGTAAGGGGCATTGAGGATTTTACGAAGGATTTTGGATTGTAAGGATTGAATACGAGAGGAATTCGGAGGTTTAGTGGAGCCCCAAAGCTCAACTCCATATGTCCAGATTTTTTTCTGAATTAAATTATAATAAAGAATGTAAGGAGAAATCATGAAGTTGGAAAGGCTAAGCTTCGCAACAGACAATATTTACAATAAGGAGAACCTATCGTCAAACGCAAAAATAAGACATTAGAACGCGGTCATAAAACTATTAATTTTATACGAAATGGAGACAGCATATCTTCCTAGCTTTGAAAAATTACTGAAAATAGAGAGAAGGATCCTGAGGAGAATCTATGGGCCCAAGAAAACACAGGAAGGCTACAGGTTAAGACCCAACCTACTCCAAATCTACAGGGAGATAAATGACCTGGGAACCGAAATAGGAATCAGAAGACTGAGATTCTACGGCCACATGATAAGAATGGACCAATGGAGACTAAACAAGAAACTCTTTGACGGAATCCGTGAATATAAGAGCGCGGGAGGATAAGTGATGCAAATGAGAGAGGAAACAAAGAAATTCAAAATAACAGACAAGGACTGCCTGGATAGAGAACAGTAAAAAATTGAAATAAATAAATGTTCTTGCGGCAAATAAAGAAAAGCGGAAGGGGGGTACTGCGTGGTCGGAAGAGAGGAAGCAAAGGCAAGCAGAAATGATGAGAAGGTACTGGGAGAGAAGAAGAGAAAAAGTGAGAAGGAAAAAGTAACGAAAATATAATATTTATATGTTACTCAACGCCCAAAATATTATTATTCCATACTTGGAACCGGTTCAAAAAGAGCAGAAAGGAATAACAGACAGTAGGGATTTCTAAAATAATACAAATGTTTCAAAAATAAAACTACGCATTAACATACTAATGCTATAATCCTAGAAGTAAATATAACAACAATCCATTTCTAAATCAATGACATTCCTAGAGAAGATTTTGCCTAGCAATTATCGGTCTATCGAACAGTTAAAGAAATATTACCGCAGTGTAGAGTAAGATACAGAATGAAATTACGATATTCTTTTAGGAAAATAGTCCAGGTTGTGGTCAATAAAGGTATCAAAATAGTAAAAAACAACTATTTATTGCTAACCAATGTTTTGCCCCCATTTGCAAGACTTCGCCAGGGCTAATTAACATAATTAACTAAATTAAGAACATTAAGGTCTTTATGTATGATTTTATTTGTGATAAAGTAAGGAGCATTGAGGATTTTACGAAGGATTTTGGATTGTAACGATTGAATACAAAAGGAAGTCGAAGGTTTAGTGGAGGCCCAAAGCTCTCAACTCCATATGTCCAGATTGGCCTTATTACAGTCATGTAAATCAGTCTTTTGTAATGTGTTGGAAGTTTAGACCGTTTATCTAGTAAGTGCTGTAATAGTCGAAATCGACGTGCAGTTTCCTGTCTTGTGTGAGGATTCCAGGTTAATCGTTTGTCGAAATGTAGTCCAAGGTAGCGGATCAGTTCAACAGGGGTAAGAGTAACATCATTAAATGAAACTGTAGGGCACTGTAGGTTTACGACGAAGGGTAAAGGTGATTTGATGGGATTTGTTGGAACTTATCTTAATCCTCCAATTACGACACCAAGCTTCGAGGGCTGTGATATGGAATTGGAGGGTTAACAATAAATAGTTTTCTTTTACTATTTTGATACCTTTATTGACCGCCACCTAACCTACTTCATACGGTCAACTATCTTCTAATACAATATTTTTATTTATTTTACAGTGCGTTAATCACTAGAATCATTGACATTTAAATCACAAATTTATATAATAGTATAGAATGTTTTTTTAATGTATTTATAAGTCATTAAATTTATATTTTTTTATATCTGTTAATGATGTATTAAATTTAAAACTATGAATTCCAGTTCAATATTAAGTCTGATGCAATTTTATTTCTTCTTTTTCTCATACTTATAAATTTTTAAAGATTTCTTTAAGGAGTAGTTATGGGGCCGTTGACATGAAGAGATCATTTAGATCCTATCCTAAGATATTAGTCCTTATCTCGGAACCGTAATATTCCAACATTATATACTTTTTATGTATCGTAGTTAATCGTTAAGCTGTTTCATGGTTGATCCTCTTTTCTTATCTGTTATTACAGTTTTTTTTTTTGTAAAAAATAAAAATAATTATTTGAAGCATTGTGATAAAAAACAACATTGTTTTGGATAAATACCTCCCGTTTCATTAGAATTTTATTTTTTAATATCTCAAGAACTCGTACTTCCTGGAACTTGTAGTTAAGCCATTTCGACTTATTGTTTTAATAATAATAATTAATTAAATAAAGGAAAGACTCAAAAGTGAGGCAAAAAAGTATTGTTAGGATTATTATAATAGGTTGTATTAAAAAAAATATATACAGTTTTCAGCAAGATGTTTATTGATATATATTTAAATGATTTACCGTATAATTTCAAATATGAAGAAGGTGGTAAGGTATAATAATATCTATTTATTTTTCGACGTTTCGCTCTACTTCTTAGACCTTCATTAGGGCTAGAGAGATATAAAAACAGCTAAGAACATTTTAAAATATTTAGATAATAAGATACGAATAGGTATGTTTATGTATATTTAGATCTTAATAATACAAAATTATACATCTTTGTATACTTAGGTTATGATACCAAATTATATAGTGGTATACTCCCTGGCACCTACATTAGTACTTCTCGCTCTATTTAATCAAACAGTTTGTATAAAAACCTTGTCAATATCAACTAACGCCTTCTTCTTTGCACAAGGACACCTTCAGCTTCAGTTTGTTTCATGTATCTATTTTTAAGCTGGAAACTTGCATTTTCCAATCCAGATTTTTAAATTTAAAACATTTAATTAATCATACATAAAGACCTTAATGTTCCCTATGTAACCGATCTAGCCCGAACCAGATATCACTCCTTCCATTATAAACTCTCTAACCACTCAAACCCCCTAGTTTCTAATCTTGCATCCTCTTCTATTCCGGACAATCCTCCGAGGCGCCTGAAAAGAAGATGCCACGAGACCAGCTAATGTAAAATGTCATTAGAGTGCTACCAATGGGTAGTTTCTCTACACGCCTGTAACACTCCAATTTAATTTAGATCAGATTTAATAAATGTATTATAATGTACAGTTGTAATTAGGAATAAATAAATATTAAAAAAAACAAAAAAAAAATTTAATTAATACTTGGAAAAAAAATTGTTTCACGCACTTAAAGTTCCAGTATTAAATGAATCAAATTGTCTTAGATTAATAAATTTATGTTTCCTACATTAATTTTTGTTTGATTTTTCAAAATTTATTTTCGGTAAATTTTACCAACCGTTTCTAACAAGATTTAAAGAAAAAATCTGATTGCTTCCTTTGACCTCAGTTACAGCAGCGCTCATACTGATTTCTGACATTTTCTTTAGTGTCAAAGTCAAAGTCCATCTTTCCGACAATGTTTGTAGAAGAAGTTTTTTTTTATTTTTAATTTAATCGGACTAAAACAGGGTTTTGTAGCTAGAGGTGATTTTCACCGTCCACCGTACTTTGATAAATCTCTCTTTTACAAGATTAAATTTTAAATTAAAAAAGTCTTTTTCTTTTCGTGTTTTATAAATGATATTGCTTTAAACGAGTCGTTTCAAATTACTTTTTTTTTTTTTTTTTTGCTTGAGATATTTTTAAAAATATATACATTGTTTTTATAGTATTAATTGTACCTGCAACATTTTAAAGAAACCGATTTTGTCAAAAGGAGATGGACTTAATAGCTAGGAATAGATTTAATAAAATTTAAAAAAAAATGTTTTTTTTTTTTATAATTGTTTTAATTGATTATTATTTACAGGTTGTAATAAGGCTATAAATAATACATGATAAATTTTAAGATTATAATATATTTTGTGTGGTACATTGAGATTTTTAATTTTAATTTTATTCAGTTGAAAAATTTTAGCCTACACAATGAAAATTAAAAAGCCTAGTATAGTAAATACCCTTAAATTATCAATAATGAAGATAAGAACAATTACTTCACTTCCTTTCAAGATAAAGTATATTATGAACAAGTTTTGTTAGTTGTACAATTTAGGTTTTTAAGTTTCGTCTATTGTATGTTTGGTGCGTTTGTGGGAGTATCAATAAAATGATGTCTTGTCGAAGTTTCCTAAATTTTGTATTAAGGGATTGTCAGAAATGGGAGTATAAGATAAAAAGTTAAAAGTCAGTTGTTTTATTTTTATTTTATTAAGTCAGACAATTCTTTAAATGCTATAGTTCCATAGTTGTTTACTATGCTTGAACATATGTTTTGCATGACCTCTAGTTTATCGTATCATGTATAGCACTAAACAGAAGAAGAATGTGTTATTATTGGGCGTATCACAGTTTTGTATTAATTTGTTTTTTTGCTAATAATTTGGAATGTCTGTAAAGTATGGGATCATTTCCCTGATGGAATTTCTAGCTCTACTGAATTTGTTTTGTATTTGCTTGAAAAATGTTAAACGTTTGTCCTATACTGAGCCAAAGTAACAGACTCAGCCCATGGGGTTGTTGTGATATTAGTAATTATATTTTGAATTATGGATGTTTGAATATCTTATTTTGTATTTTTTGTGCGTTTACATTATTCTTCCAGTTTTTAAAATAAACACTGAGTGTTTTTTAAAGAAGGGCTTGTAACCTTTTCACCGAACATTCAACCGAAAGTTATAAAATAATCCATATACACACCGTGGTACATATCGTATTTAACTATACTTGAAAATTTGAATTTTGCGATTGTCAAATAGTCTTAAGCTCTTCTGCAATTTCTATACCTTTTTTTTTATGGACGTTATCATCTAATTATTTACTACACAGTACTTATATATCTATTTAAGAATTATATCTGTTCCGCTATAACCTGTGAAAGATCCAGTACTTGTTAAAGTACTGTTCTAGACCAACGGTTTTGCAAGGAGGTTATTTGGTCACAATCAGTCACTGATTGCATTTTTATACAATAAAGGATACATACTTCATGATGGTGGGTGGACGAAGAACCCACAGGGTTTACTCACAGCCAGATTTGAACCTGGGTCCTCGGATTTAGTAGTGCCATGCCACTGAGCTACTCGCTCCCACATTTATTTATATAACTTCATTCGAAAATTACAATATTGATAAAATGATAATTTTTATTTATAATTATTCAAATTTTCAGTTTTACCCACCCATTAGGGATGTTTAAAAATACAAATTGTATAAATATTAATTGCTCCGAAGTTCGTACTTAAATGAAGCGATTGTTATAAAATAGCGTTAAAAAAGAAATTATGTTATAAATTTATACAGCAGCCGGTGGAAATTTATTTTGATGAGTTTAGGAGAGTTTTAAAAGCTTCCTTAAGTACATTGTTTATTCCTACCTAAAGCACTGCTTTCCAGAGAAGCCTTCTGAAAAAGAAATTTCTTTTTTATATCTATCAATCACTATTTGCGCGAAGAATATTTATCGGAACATTAAGCTTGATTATGATTAATGAAAATATAGTGTTTTTGTTTATAGAGTTTATCTTATTTTATTTGTTTTCTTAATAAAAAATGCAAATAAAATTTACAGGTATATGGTTGAAAGAAAATAATTTCTTGAACAATGAGCTAGTGAATAGGTGAAGAAAATTATATTGTTTATATGTTTATTTTAAGCTTCCCGAAAATGACTGAGAACCATATGTGTTGTAATGTTTACCATTGGTGTTTTATTTGCGAATTAGCAAATATTTCATTTGGTTTCAAAAAAATTATTGGGTTGTAAAACAATTTGTTAGCGTGTTTTTTATTGGTGATTTCAATAAAAACTTGACTTTCAATAAAAAAGCGCTTTTGCTCAACCACTGCCTTTAATTGTTCCAAATGGGCACAGTTCTGCGATATTCCGTGTCGTAGAGTGAGGGTTGTCTGTTACCAATGCTTGAATTTGGTCATCATCAACAGTTGAAGGACGACCCGAGCCCTATGCGTCTACCAAGTAGAAATTTCTGGTTCTGAACTGATAGTACAAGTGCTGGGAAGAAAAAAAGGCAGTTATCTCACCCCAATTTTTGATTACTTCAATAAAAACTATGTATAATTACTAGTCAAACTTGCTGAGTCTGCCAAGTATAGGTAGGGGGATTAAAAATGGCGGCTGTTTCAAAATTATGTTTCAAAACTATATTAAGGGATTGTCAGAAATGGGAGTAAAAGATAAAAAGTTAAAAGTCAGTTGTTTTATTTTATTAAGTCAGACAATTCTTGGAATGCTATAGTTCCATAGTTGTTTACTATGTACATATGTTTTGCATGACCTCTAATTTATCGTTGGTAGAGTCTCAAATATAGCATTAGGCAAAAGAAGAAGAAGTTATTATTGGGCGTACCTCAGAGTGTTATATAAACCCTGATGAAGCTCTGCAACGTGGAGCGAAACGTTGGCTCATAATTTTTTTTTTTAAATATTTATTTATTGCTAATTACTACTGTACATATAATATAATACATTTAGTACATCTGATCTAAGTTAAATTGGAGTGTTACAGGCGTGTAGAAAAACGACCCATTAGTTGCACTCTAATGACATTTTACATTAGCTGGTCTCGTGGCCATCTTCTTTTCAGGCGCCTCGGAGAATTGTCAGGAATGGAAGAGGATGCAAGATTAGAAACTAGGGGGTTTGAGTGGTTAGAGGGTTTATAATGGAAGGAGTGATATCTGGTTCGGGCTAGATCGGTTACATAGAGAACATTAAGGTCTTTATGTATGATTTTATTTGTGACAAAGTAAGGAGCATTGAGGATTTTACGAAGGATTTTGGATTGTAAGGATTGAATACGAGAGGAATTCGAAGGTTTAGTGGAGCCCCAAAGCTCAACTCCATATGTCCTTATTACAGTCATTTAGATCAGGAAGGTTTGACCGTTTGTCTAGTAAGTGCTGTAATAGTCAAAATCGACGTACAGTTTCCTGTCTTTTCAGTCTGGTGTGAGAATTCCAGGTTAATCGCTTCTCCAAATGTAGTCCAAGGTAGCGGATCTGTTCGATAGGGGTATTCGCTCATAATAAATCATAAATACTTATTATTGCTGTAACTAGATCTTACAGTAGACGGGGAGATAAACTTTTTAATTTTAATCCTCATTATTACTTTTGATAAAGTTTTATGAAAGAAAATGGCCTTCGGTCTTGTTATCTATTAATTTTGTAATTAATCTTAATGAATGAAAGATGCTTTTTAGAGTCTTATTTTTCAGCTTGGGGGCTGCTATACCGGAAAACTTTTAAGGTATTTGTTTTGCCCGCTAGCTGAAAGTTTTTATGGCTAGCCTTAAGTTAAAACGACTTTATTTACTGTTGTGCGTTTATGAGAGGAGTAAAGCTGCAACTGGGAATACGGCTCTCATAGCCTCTGCTTTCAAGTAGTTCCATCAAATCTAGTTTTTATGTACTTCTTCATGTGCTCCTCCCGGGGTTTTGATTGAACCGCGCCAGAAATACTACTTTGATGATTATTCTTTATAATTATGGCGGTACTTAGACTGAGCGAGTTCGGAGTCATCAAATCACGTAAATTAGGTTAATTGCTTTGTAATAACCTTTCGTTTTTATTTAATTGTTCGTTATAATTTATACAAAATAAATTTAATTTATAGAAGTCCCGTGTGTAACCGATCTAACCCAAACGAGATATCAATCCTTCCATCATAAACTCCCTAACCATCCAAGCGCAGTAGTTTCTAACCTTGCTGCTAATTCCATTCCTGACAATCCTACAAGGCGCCTGAAAAGAAGATCGCCACGAGACCTTCTAATGTAAAATGTTATTAAATTAACGTTATTAAAAACATTATTAGATTGCCACCAATGGGTAGTTTCTCTACAAGCCATTGTGACCTTACATCATATTTACTGGATGTATTATTGTGTACAGTTGTAAATGTTAATAAAGATATAATTAAAATAGATTATTGATCATTTAATGGCCATTCAAGTGTCTGATCAATTTATGTCCTCAACGGGAAATGCATAAGAAGGATACTGACTTCCATCCTGGCCTAATTGAAAAATGTTGATCTATTGTAACTTACCATTGAAGGGATTTAAGAGAAAACTTTGCATGAGTCAAGAAATAGTATCCCCTTATAGTACAAGAGCCGGGAAGAAAAAAAGGCAGTATTCTCACCCCAATTTTTGATTACTTTAATGGAAACTAGGTATAATTACTAGTCAGAATTGATGAGTCTACCGAGTTTAGGTAGGGGGAATAAAAAATGGCGGCTGTTTCAAAACCTTAGAAAAACATAAATTTTTCATTCGGAGCTCTGTCTCTTAAAAACTACCAACAACACTAAAAAATCTAAAAGAACATTATTAAAAGAAGAGTAAATTTTCTGAAATATTAGCCCTAATAGAGCTATTTACGTCCAATAGTTCTCGAGATATAGCCTTTTAAAAAGCAACATTTCATAAAAACCTAAGTCGTTAGTTGATTTATTTTGAGAAATCTATATCTTAGGAACTATGTGACGTACAAATATCTATTAGCAATCCAATTAAAGCTAGTTTAATGTACCATAATGTAGTTCATGACCTTTACCTTCGTAGGAATAGTAATTTTCATGATATTTGCTAACATAAATTGATTTATATACAAATGTCTGTCTGCACTAAAATTGTAGCTAAATTTACTATAATATAGTTAATAATGTTTATCTTTGTAGGAGTAGTAGTTTATATAATATTTAACAAAATAAACTCACAGAATGTTAATTTCTAGTTGTTCATATAAAATGTTGGATTTTTGAAAAAATATATCTTTAGATCCATAAGACGCACATATGTCTGCCAACACTCAAAATAAAGGAAATTTAACTTACTACAAAGTAGTTTATGACACTTATCTTCGTAGGGGTACTAGTTTTTATGATATTCACATATGAATATAAATTTGGCAAATGAAAATTTTCCCGAACAACTATAAATCAATTTATATCCATTTCATTAAAAATACTACTCCTACGAAAATAAACGCCTTAAACTACTTTATAGCTCATTAAACTAGCTTTAATTTTAGTGCTAATAGACATATGTACGTTGAATGGTTTTTTAGATATGAATGTTTCAAAATAAATTCACTAACTACTGATCTTTTATTACGTCCCATACAACATTTTTATGAAATGTTGCTTTTTAAAAAGCTACATCTCGAGAACTATTGAACGTAAATAGCTTACATTTTATCAAATTTACTCTGCTTTAAATGATGTTCTCTTAGATTTTCTATTATTATTGGTAGTTATAAAGATATAGAGCTCCGAATAAAACATTAATTATTTTTAACGTTGAAATAGCCGCCATTTTTTATTCACCCTACCTATACTTGGCAGTCTCATCAATTTTGGCTAGTAATTATACCTAGTTTTCAATTAAGTAATACAAAATTGGGATGATATAACTGCATTTTTTCTCATCTTGGGCTCTTGTACTATTATATTGTGAACTGAAGATTTTTCATGTAACCTATGTGTGGTTGTTCAGTTGTTTCTCCTCGTTAGTTTCACTACATGCAATATGTATTTATGAAATATGGTCGTATCTTTGTTTGAACAACTGACCTTTCATCTGCAATAAGATATTACGTTTAACAATAAGTACGCGGCACACTGCCAAATAATATCCCCAGCCTAACAATCCGGCCTGCACACTCCTTCCTTATCCTAATAAGCCTTCAGTCAGTCCCTGATCCGTTTTTTATCAGAGTGGGGGGTGATCCATCTTGAAGGTTGTTACCGGGACCACACGTCGTTAGTTCTATCTTTTGTCTGCTCTCTGCCTTCTTGATCTCTATCAGCTCTATCTTACTCTGTCGCCTGTTTTATCTACTGTCAGAGGATTTTTAATGTATAGATTTTGGTTTAACCATTTATGTAGAATATATGGTTTAATGATAAATAGGTTCTATGGTATATACCATATACATAGTTATATGGTAAATGTATATTTTAACCATACATATACATAGAATATATATGTAGAAGTGCTGTTGATAAAGTTAATTATTAAATAAGTTTTTCCTTACTAAATATCAAAACAGAAAATCGTATTTTATAAAACTAAAGAAGATTAATCCTTCAATTAAACTCTTATTGAATCCACCGTAATTAAAAATTTTCTGCTTGATAATAATTTTGCACTCTTGTGCAAATGTCTAAGCTGAAAAAAAAATTATAAAAATCGTATTGATATCGTTCAATATAATAAATTATAAGAAACCGAAACCACAAAAAAAAAAATACTAAGTTACAATGGTCCATTTTTTAAAAATATTTATTTATTGATATTAACAACTGTACATTATAATACATTTAGTAAATCTGATCTAAGTTAAATTGGAGTGTTACATTACAGGATTTTGGATTGTAAGGATTGAATACGAGAGGAATTCGAAGGTTTAGTGGAGCCCCAAAGCTCAACTCCATATGTCCAGATTGACCTTATTACAGTCATGTAGATCAGTCTATTGTAATGTGTTGGAAGTTTAGACCGTTTGTCTAGTAAGTGCTGTAATAGTCGAAATCGACGTGCAGTTTCCTGTCTTTTCAGTCTTGTGTGTGTATTCCAGGTTAATCGTTTGTCCTAATGTAGTCCAAGGTAGCGGGGGGAAGGTAAGAGTAACATCATTAAATGAAACTGTAGGGCAGTCAGTAGGTTTACGACGAAGGGTAAAGATGATTTGATGGGATTTATTGGAATTTAGGCCCCCATTAATTAAAACTAAAATTGTGCATTTATTATTTATAAATAATATACCTGTAGAAGGACAATCAAAATCTACTGTTTTTCTTCTTGAACCCTATAGAATTTTTACAGGCACTGCTGCTTTTCTTTCGACTAGAACTACGCCAAATATCCCAAGTTCCCCCACAGTACTTCCTATCTAATTTTTTAGGAAAGTATTATTTTTGAGGATGGATTTCTTACCTCCTCTAAAATCGCCTATTGTTTAAATTCAGGATTACTTTTAAATGGAATGAATGAAATAAGAATATTTAATATCAACCTGAAAAAAACGCGTGTTTAGGTTGAAGGAATTCTGAAAATTCGACGTTATCACTTGCTAATAAATTTCTGGAAATACCTAGGTTATAAAGGAGTTTCGTTTTTTGGGGGTGATGTTTTAATAACACGCTAGATCTCGACTTTGATCTTTATATTTTTGTTTACATATTTATAGTTTTTTTTGTTAATGACAGATGAATATAAAGCTATTTGTTTTTATTTATATATTATTATTTTCACTAATCAAATCATCCATCAGGATATCAAAGTCCCATATGTTGTCGATTTGGCCAGAACCAGATACCATTCCTTCCATAATAAACTCCCAAACCAACTCGTTTCTAACCTGGCTTCTCCTTCACTACCTAATATTCCTCCTAGGCGTCTGAAAAAAAGATGGCCTCGAGATCTTCACCTTTAGAAATGTTTATGTAGATTCTCCACATGTCTTTATCATGTCATAATATCACTTAAAGCAAATTTAGTTTATGTATGTATATGTATACAGTTGTAAATAACAATAAATAAATTATTAAAAAAAATTTTTTTTGTTTTCTGAAGTGAAATTTTTCATGTAATTTTGATTACTGGGTTGGTTGAGTCATTGGGATAGCGTAAGAAGGAATCATAGGTAAGGACCCCATAAGAGGAGACCGAGCTGGTTGCTGACATGTTTATTGACAGCTCGCCGAGGCGTTTTCTCGTTATTATTTCTCTTAAAGCCGACATTAATTATAATTCGTATTGACTGGCCTCAGCACTGGGAGGTGTTGAGCATGTTAGCTTAGGTGAAGAGGGGACGTAAGGAATGGAATATCGGTGAAGTGGAGGATGGAGGAAGGAGGAATCGATGGAGTTGGCTGAGGGTTCCTAATTGACAGGGGGTCGGCCCGGGCTGTCTAGACGATACGAATCAACACTTCCTCGGTCCAGCGCCTGTCTGCTCTACGTCTCATCTCCAACAACTTCTTTTTATATATCTAATGCTGAGTGCTGTATATCTCTGTACATATATATAATGATCAACGTCTATATTGTTGGCTGGCACGGTAGAAACTATACTGTTTTACTTACTTAAATACTATTTATTTTTTTTTGGAATGTTATATTCTGTCTTATATTTATAAATAATGGTAATATGGATCATATAACTCATTCACACCATATTTATAAATATGTATATATTTTTTTAAATGCTTTTTATTTATTGATAGATATTACAATATGCTACACAGTTGTGGGCAATAAGTAATAGTGATAAATTATCACATTCATAGTAAAATAAAATAAAATAAAAATAAATTTTAAAAAAATCTCTATTTATAATCTTAACACTTTCTTGAGACTGGTTAATTTTGTTTAAATAAATAATTCTTTTAATAAAAGCTGTTTTGTGGTAGATGTCTCTGAGGATGGCCGGATTGGCCGAAACGTCGGAAAAATAAAATGTGTTGAGACAATAATGGATAAAAATTATTTATTTAACTTATGATTTATTTAATTGTGTTAATATTTTCGATTCATTATTAACAAGTTTATTATCAATTCAGTTAGTGAAGTTTAATTAATATTAGATATTTCTGTCACTCTAGAACAGTATGAAAAAGATGTACACGATTTTAGCTACTCCTTTAATTCATCGAAAATAAGGCTTGTTTAGAAATGTTTAATTAATAATACTAAAAGCTTAATGAATCCGAAGGTTTGATGGCGACACCACTATTTCGGGTGTGATATGGTGACGCCCCTCCTAACCCAAATCAGTCTTAAAGCACTCCTCTCTCCTACGTTTTGGTCTATCCTTCAGACGTTTACCCGTTGGGCCAGTATTTATTAACATTTTTTGGATCCTTTCGTTACTAAGTCCCACAACTTTACGCGTCCATCTTATTTGCCGCAATGCTCTAACCTGAATTACATCTACCAAGAGCAATTCCCTCAGTTCAGCGTTTTGTAGCCTTCTAAATTCTCTCGTTAACTCATCTTTTTTTTCGGTCCGAATATTTTACATAATACTTTATTTTCTAAAACCTTAAAGTGTTGTTCCTCCGTAAGCGTAAGAGGTCACGTTTCGCACCCATAAAGAATTGTGAGAAGTATAATAGTTTTGTTAATTCTTTTAATTTTTTGGTCCGAAAGAGCGAAATAAGTAATTTCTGAATTGAAGAATAACAAGAATTTTCGCTTTCAATCTCGGTTTGATTTCCTCATCAATTTTTTTTCTTATTACCGAAGAACCTAATTACTTAAACCTCACTACCTATTCAAATTTATTTTTTCCTATATCTACATGATCGAAATAGTTCTCGTTTCTACTGCTAACTATATATTTTGTTTTATTCCGTTTATTTCGAAACTTATTTCCTTACTACAGTCTATCTTTATAGTTGTATTTCGTTTTTTAGTTTTCATGTCCTCACCCTATAATACCAAATCATACTTAAAGTTCAACCTTTATCGGTTTATATTATATTTTTAAGAACGTATTCTAGTGCTAAATTATATAAGATAGATGATAAATAATCGCCTTGCCTCAAATCCGACCGAACCTCAAACTTCTCAGAATAACAATTATCTATCTTACCTTAAACACCTCAATATGTACTCAGAATGAGGCTGGTTAAATTTACTTTAAAGTAGTTTATGGTGTTCGACACAGCATAGCAGTTTTCGTGTTAGTTCCCAAAATAAAGTCACGAAATGTTTATATCTCGATTTTCGATACAATAATGCTCTTTGGAAAAACTATATCTCCGGTCCTATTAAGTGTACAGAGCTCTACATGGACTCGCATTTTAGCAAATTTCCTCTACTTTAAAAAATGTATGCGTAATGTTTTTCTCACGACAGATAGTTTTCAAGTTATTGAGGAAGTAATTAAAAATTAACGAAAATTTCCATGACAATTCAAACAGAAACAACATACCCAACGCTAATCATTAATCCGAAAATGAGCATATAGTTATTATAATTAAATAAATAAAAGTAATTATTTAAATTATAAGTATTTTAGAATTCATAGAAAATATTAAATTTACGGTTCCCATGTATAACAATTAGGAACGGCGACTTCCCTATTTCAGAGGCCCTCCCTTTATGGAACCAGTCTTACGTAGCAGCCATGTGACGTCAAACTTCCTCTCCGAATTCCGAGATTGGGATAAAAATACTTTCCCATAACAATATTAGAACAAGTGTTATATTTAGCTCTGTATGTCGTAAATATATTCTATTTCTGGTATACATTGATGTTCTGGATATCAAAATGGAGGAGATATTTATATATATCTTTTATATTATATATTTATAGTTTTGTCGCATTTTCATAAATACGTTGACCACTATAAATAAGGTTGACCTTGAAGTAATTATAAATTAATTTATTTCAATGTCTTCGAATTTAAAACTGTAGAAAAGGCGATAGTAAAGAGTTTCCCACTCTCTGAGGGTGTGTCTTGGCATAATTTTGCATTTTTTTTTTCTTAAAAAATGATTTATTTTTAGGATTATAACCAATTACTCCTTAATTATAGCTCATAGCTTAACTACGTAAATTAATAAAATGTTCGAAATCGATCTGCAGAAAATTTTATTTTATAATAAGTATGTATATGGTGTATACACTTCATCATAAAATTTTAAGTAAATCTATATATAATAGTTTCTAGTTTATTTAGATGTTTACCCAGAAACCCATTTGCAATGATTTAATTTCTAATTATTTATTTTAGTTTCTTATGTCCCGAAGTACTAATTGCACCCATTTATCTTTTCATCGTCCGCTTTATTTAGGCTTTGAGTACTCACCAATGATGGATGATATATTTGAACACCAAACAAATTTTTCCGACGATTTTCTTCCTTCTGTTGATCTCTGCTATGTCCTTGTGTTTCATGAGGAAGTTTCCATTTCAGCCGTTTTTCAAACTTTTTTTAAATTTCTTGAACTATTTATATGAATTAAAAAATTTCGAATTAACTAGCTTCCCTTAGAAGATGGTGTACCATTGAAACTAAAAGTGAAGATATAGAGGCCTGCGTGCTAGATAGAGATTAGAGAACCACGCCCCAAGACACCTATACTCCATTAGTAGGATTGGCATCTGTACCTGGGTTCGGTGTGGCTGTATTCTTCGGTAGGCTGTGGCAGGGTTACTGTATGACATCTAGACGTCTGGCTAATCCTGGCGAAATAAAACAATATTAAAATTATTTATACTCTTAACATTATATACAGATTAATCTTATGAGAGCACTCTGTAAGGTGGTGTTCCTGATTTCGTCGCTGACATTCCGAGGGAATGTGTGCTGTGTATACTGTCTTCGTTAATCGGAATGTCAGGATAATCACTGAAGGCAATTATCCCAAAATAAATCAATTAATTAAGTTGGAGTCTACAAAACTATTATTATTATTATTTTTTTTTTATAATTTATTTATTGATTTTTTAGCTGTATACAAGTAAATTTGCTGTAAGTGATATTATGACATGATAAAAACATGTGGAGAATCTACCCATTGATAGAACTCCAAAAACATTTTTATCTCGAGGCCATCTTCTTTTCAGACGTCTAGGAGGATTATTAGGTAGTGAAGGAGAAGCTAGGTTAGAAACGAGTTGGTTTGGGTGGTTGGGAAGTTTATTATGGAAGGATTGACATCTGGTTCTGGCCAAATCG
>NW_027105225.1:13128-24264 GCF_000696795.3 Halyomorpha halys | reverse complement strand
GGGGTCACGTGACCAAATACTAGCCTCCGATTGGCTGCCTAATGATCACGTGACAGACCACGTGGGTGGTTAAGGGCGGGTCGAGCCGAATATTTGAATTCAAATCTCCCGCCAGTGTGACGTCATCGAAATGCTGGCTTCTGATTGGCTGCTCAAATCACTGCACCAGCTCCCCCATATTCTCACTACTAGCTATATTGAAAATATCTTAAAATTTATTGTATCCATATTTGGAAAGTACATTTTTTTTTCAAATTAAAATTCTACATCAAAAACTTATTCAGTTTATTACAAAATTTAAATTTTTCTCTGTAAAATAGATGCAATAAACAAATCAAAATTTTCATTTCAAATTTAATTTATCTGTATGAGATGCTTCCATAACTATTTTAAATAATATATTTATAATATAAAACTCTCAAATATTAGATGAAAAAAATAAAACATGCAGCCATTGACGCAGTACCAAAAATTTAAGGAATCTCACAATAAACCAAATTACATTTTAAATTATCTACGTAATATTGTTTTTTATCTCGATAGTGGATTTCATGTAAATAAACAAGA
This sequence comes from Halyomorpha halys, assembly GCF_000696795.3. Lineage (NCBI taxonomy): Eukaryota > Metazoa > Arthropoda > Insecta > Hemiptera > Pentatomidae > Halyomorpha > Halyomorpha halys. The sequence continues at coordinate 23,697 of NW_027105225.1, read as the reverse complement.
ACGTATTTTTTTCTTGTAACCAAATAATCCATTTTGATGTTCAAGGAGTTAAACATCTTGGCCATTAGCATTCGCTCCAAATAAACTATTTTAATGTTAAATTGTAAATTCTATAAAAATCAAATCAAAGAACTCTGGCCCCCACTATTATTTTACAAGCATGTTTATTTAGTTTATATATTTTAATTTTCATTTGAACGGTGTATGTAATTATAAATTGTATAGCGTGTGAAACTATCAAATAAACTGTTCTTGGAAGTTAATAATGCAGTTATACACTTTGTTTCAAATAGAATAGAGCTCAGCTGTGGGACTACGCCGCTGATCAGACCCAGTCAAAGAGTCCCCATCGATCGGGGGATTACTGCAATAACAAAGTTCTCCGGCCTCTCTGGGGAGAGCTAAGTCCGGACTTGGCTGCAAGTTGCCCGCGTCGCGAGTAGACTTACTACTCTTGCAGGAACCCCCATAGCCCTTTCTTCTTTTCAACTTGGGCCTCTTTTTTGGCCGGAGGTGGAAAAGTTTTTTTACTCTGTAGCGGAGTGTTGTAACACTTTCAATAAAGTAAGTCCCAGTTGGTCCGTACAGGGGCCGGCCTCAATAAACTACTCCGAGTCCATAGAATACAATAGGATAACTTATGAAGTAATTATTGTTATGATATATTTCACCGTTTCAAAAAGAACCTACGTTTACTCATGTTAGCCTGATTTATATTTTACGTAAATCTATAAAATTAGTGAAAGTAATAAATAAATCTTCAAGTACGTTAAGCGCGAAACTACTAACACCAATGACATGAGTTCGAATCCCGCAGGGCAGATAATTTTTTTCACCGTGAGTCAACTCATGTGAATTTTGGAGCCCACCTAGACTCTTAAATTGTGTACCCTTAAGTAAATATCTGGCCATAATTCTGACCAAATCACCTCCTTGCACAACCATTCGTCTAGTAACAGTACTTCCTTGCAAAGTACTGAACCCCTGACCCTTCATGAGTTGTAGCGGTACAGATTTTAATTTTTTTTCTAAATTTTAAGTACAGAGTTATTAGCCGTGATAGTTTTTGCCAAACAGTACCGGGAAAGTTTATTGTAAGACTTACGTAAAGCTAATACCATCCTTAGAGTCTTTCATAATTCCTAGAAGTATGTACACTAGCTATTTTTTAAAACAAATATTATTGGAAAATATTGAAATGGTTTATTAAAAATATTTTAACTGGAAACGGCCGTCAGAGGGTAAATTTGTGATATAAGATATTTATTGCTGCTGACAGTTATTTATGGCTAGTTGCTTTCACTAAACTATATATGAAACATGTAGTAAGGAAAGGTATTGCAGTCGTGAGAAATTTTGGATGCGAGTTTCCAACGGAAAAAAAAATTTCGATATCCAATTAACCAAGTCTCCCAAAATGATCTGTGTGTAGTTAAGTTATACAAAACTGAAATTACATATATAGGAAATGTGGGTGCTTAAAATGTGAGAACAAATTTTTAAATCGACTGAACGACAGTTTCAGTTTATATAATCGATTTTTCACATTTTTTTTTTTCGATTTTCTCAGAAATGGCTCTACCGATTAGTATTTCAACGTAATATCATATTACGACGGTCTAAATATCATATTTTATCCTGATTGAAATAGTTTTAAAGTCCTTAAAAGCGTATTATTATTATTTTTTTAATTTGATAATTAACTTTAGTTTAATTAACTTATTAACAAGATTTTGACTTTGATAATTAACTTTAGGAAATAAGAGAAAAATGTTTTTGTTAGGTTAAATAAATAAATGAAAGAAAAAAGAAATCTCTTAAAATATATACAAACAGAAGAATAAACAAAATGATCATAATCACACTATGTGTATGAAAAAAAAAAAATCTCTAGTTACATTTACACTCTAATATACAATGTTTACACAATTGACCTGAGGATCCCTGAGCTCACTCTATCCCCCACGTGTGAGGGATAGAGCAGAGCTCAAAAGACCCTAGCGCATCCCTCTCGCCGCATCACTGGTAGTGAGCCAGTGGAGGTTGAGCAAGTGCGCTAAAGCCACAAACATTCGACTTGAGTGGAAAATCTGACCATTATCGCACATGTTAACAAGCAAGTCAGAACTCAATCAGTGCGAATAGAGACAGATAAATGCTCCTAAGTAAAGCGTGGTCATGGAAAATGCGTGCGACAAAAAAAGTAGTGTAGAATACCTTAAAGAAGCTGTTCAAATTTTTTAACTTTGAATTCGACTTTCTTTGTTCCTCAGTAATTGTAATCAATTATTAACTTTGAAAATTTACAAGTAACTATCTAATCCTTTTAAACTTAATCTTTTAATATCTTTGAATATAGCAGATATGAAATAAGTCAAACAAGTATTTTTACTATCCTTTAAAGTTTATATTTTTTCCCTCATTTCAGGCAAGGAGGGGGATTACGATGCGTGTGACAGTAACCCAGGTGCATGGTCCTGACAACACTAATACCATAGGCAGACCACATGCTCCTGTCAGCGTCAGCGTGTCTGCTGTTCTGTCACCTCCTGGCAATTAGCTTTACCCGGGTGTCCACTTTGCCCTCGGTTAAACAAATCTCTTTCCTAATTAATACCATTATGACAGTAGTAATATTCGGTAGCATTACTCAACTACAGGGATTACACACGTGTGGCAAGAATTATCTACAGGAATTATACACACTTGTGAGATTAAATACAAAAAAATAAACCTCTATAAGTAGATATTACTAAATAGGGAAGACATTTTTACAATTTTTTTTTCACACGTCTTTTTGCATGTTTATGCTTGATTTTATTTTGTACATTTTTAAATATTTCAACATTTTTTATATGAATTTAACATATTTTTCTTATATTTTAGTCCACATTTACCTTTTCTCTTGGTAAAATATGAAATTTATGGTAAATTAGAAAAGAAGAGATTCAATTCATACTTGTATCGTTAAGATACTTGTAAAAAATAGAACACATTTATGCGTTTACTAAACTAACAACTTACAATTTTTAAGTGTAATTTTTCGATTTTCTTCTAAACCATGGTTGATACGGGATGTCTTAATAATGACTTTTTTTAAAAATTAAAATTAAAATTAAAAAGTATTAAAATATGAATCTAAAAGCTGAAATAACGATAATTTTTTTTAAATGGTTAAATTAATAAGAACAATACTATTGATTCTGTCCGCAATATCTAGGAACCTATGTAGTTTTTGTTCGCATTGATAAACGTGACCACCTTTTTTTTTTTTACATTTACACGACTAAAGCAACCATTTCCATTAATTATTGTATCACTCGTGCCTCGTTCGAGTGGAAAATTGGAACTCCTTAACGATTTTATTACGATGGTTCGCAAGCCCTAAAGGGTTTATTAAGCACTTACTTTCATTACTTAACTATTTTAATTAACAAACATCACTACGCGTGTTGGTTAAAACGGACCGGTCTTTTTAATCAACGCCATTGAACAAACTGTTCATTAAACATAATGGTCTCTTCCCTCTACCCTCGACACATTTCATTTCACTAACTGAACAACCTGATTATAAATTTTGTTTTAATAGAATGGAACACGGCACATTCTGCCATATTTAGCACTAGCTATTAGCGGGATTATTTTCAACTACTCGTTAGACTTTCAAATATACACGTGAAATAGGACGCAGATGCGCTTTGAGGAAACCGTATAATTTTCTGTAATTAGGGCAATAGAGTTACCTCTGTGGATCTTACAATGTTTAATTAGAAAACGTTGCTAATTATCACACAACGGTTTATTTACAGATTGAACATTGGATAAGAAATAATAAAAAAGTATTTCGGATACATTATATCAAGACTATAAAAAATCCTAAAAATTTGGCCGGTGTAGTGACGCAGCAAGACGCGCACAAAGTTTATTTTTATTTACATATAAAAATTGTTATTCATTTTTTAAACTAAAAGAACGTAAATTGTGTTATAAGAAATACTATTATCATATTTTTGGAATCTAGAATTATTAATAATACCGTTCTAATCTCTTGAACATTGTCTTGTTGTCAAGATAGAGTTAAAAGTTAGACATAAAAATTAAAATGATAATTTTATCTAGTTTTTGTTACACAGTTCGACAGACGGATTTTCGTATTCGGTTTTTGAATTGTAAATATTTCGAAACTCAAAACATCAAATTTTGAAAGGGTATTACGTTTTTTTTTCCTTGCAAAGGCTAATTATTGAATAAATAAATAGTTCTCTTAAAACATTAATCCTGTGATTCATTTTACTTTTTTTTATATATATATATTTTGCAAATCATATATTTTATATTTATATTTTATTTGTTTTACTTAAAAATATGTTTTTCTGCATTTTCTCAGACTTCTTAAAGCCCATTAGTCTTAAAAAATTAAGTATTGAAGGGCAGCATTTTTTAATATTTTTCGAAAAACTTTAATTCTGCTTTAATTTAATTCTTGTTTTACCTAAAAAGATGTTTGTTTTTTTTTTATCCTTTTTTAGACTTCTTACAGTCCATAGTGTCATAAAGTTAAGTAGAAAAGAGTAGTTTTGTTAATTGTTTAAACTATAAATAAGTATTTTTCATTGCTCCATTAGCAATATGTTTTTATTATTATTATTTTTTTTTCCGTGAGGGATGGTTGTTTCCTAATTCGTTGATGGACTAAGAGAATATACTAACTTATGTGTTTTCAGAAACAACCAATTAACACATTCCCAGAACACATAAAATATTCACGAATCCAGTCGTGTTAGGAAATGGATATTTAGTATTTAACAGCAGACAGAAATGGAATCGTAACATTCTACTAGGTCTGAAGTGAAAGCTTCCGAATAATTAGGGTTATTAAGGGTACTTGCATTCCTCTCAGGAGGTAGTATAAATGGACATTGCTTTTGTTCATTCTATACTTAAAATTACAATTGAAAGACTATTTATTACTGATGCTACTAAGTATTTAGTGTCATATCGAAAAATATAATTCCTGCATGGATAAGGTCAAAAATTCACATAAAAAATTAAATAACAGTTTATTTCTTAACATTCAGTCATCATTAACTATTATATCTTACAAAGCTATTCTGATATCTTGGGGTGTACTATTGTAAAGGCTTTATGAAATTTTAGTTGTATTTTTTAATTCATTTAGTATAATGTTTTTCCAATATTTTTTTTAATAATGTGCCTATAATAAAAATAAGCACTTGAAGAGAATAAAGGTTTAAAACAATATTATAAAAAATCAGATGCTATTTTACTTTAATACTTTAATACTGAAGTTAAATTTGTTTTGCCTTCAAGTGATCTGGAATCAGCATGTTTTTTATGAACAGATTGTATAGTTAATAGGATTAATGGGATAATCCTGTTTATAGTAATGAATAATCCTTTAGTATAACCTTTTTTTCGTTTTGTGCTTTAAAGGCTTAAAGAGACTATTTTGAAGCTCATATATACGAGCTGCTTAGCCAACCTGGTAAGTTTATTCATACAAACTGGACAGGCTACGGAGAAAACGTCTCAACATCTTGATAATCTCCATTTTAATTTATTGATTGCTAAATATTGCTGGATGAAGAACTGTAATAAATTGACAGAGAATTTTCACTAGTTTTATTCAAAATAGGAATAGGAAATATTACGTTATTGCAGAGAAAAGTGTTCTATGATTTGTTTTTATTTTGAATAGCCAAATTTGGTCTAAAGTTATTTAGACCAATTCAATTTTGCATATATTCATAATAGATTACTGTAAATGCCGATTCTTTAAGTTAAAAATTTAATGTATTTAAGAGGAAGCTGTATTGAAAATCGGCATTTATAAATAGAACTAACTGATATTAAAGCGAAAAAAATAAAACATCTCTCTATCATATCATTCAGAGTTTCATTAGGTGTTAGCTGGTAACTGTTTAATTAAACTACTATTATTTTGGATAAATTATACACTCTTTAATTATTTATTTAGAAATTGAAGGCATGGACAACATTCCTGAAACTTTAGGAAACGTGTTTAAATAGATTTGGTTTTTTCTACTTATAGTATCATAACAGGGTAAAAAAATTCGGTCAGCTGTTTACAAAATCAAATTATCAGTTCTTTGAACAAACAGCAAAATAAGATAAGAGGAGTCCCAAGAAAGAATAGTAGAAGAAATATTCCTAATTTTATATTGAGGACTGCATAAGGAGTATATTTAGCAAGGTTATTACACAAGTTGGACTGAAATTGGAACCGGAGAGCAAACTATTGTGTTTCGGCAGGTTGTTAACTCTAAACGAGCATACAGTTCAAGTCATGAGAGCTTTCATTAGAGCTGCTAATTGGAAACGGGGGTCTTGTTGGCAGGGTACATCTGCAATGCAGCCCCAAGTGCTACTGGTACAGGAGACCGACAATTTCAATTAGAAGACTCCCGACAAGGATATTGGACCGTAGTCCATGGAATCCGGTCTGGAATGTCGGCGGCAATCCAGGTCGATGGACACCGATTGTCAGGAATTAGCGCCCTAATTATCATATAGTCTCTATTAGCCGCACCGGTGGAATTAGACTATCCTGCCGGCTCTAGCGATTGTGGGGTCTGGAGCGGAGTATATCGGCCTTACTTGGTATTACATCTATATTAGGGTTTATTATTAGAATCCGTCTATTAACCCAAATCAATTGTTAAGTTTGTTACATTAAACACAATGACGACGAATTAACGCTTATGTAGAAGTGTCGATGAAAAATTATATATTTATATATATATATATCAATAATTTACCATATAATTCTAAATAATGAACAAGATGGTCAGGATTGCGGTCAAAAAGAAAACAAAAAAATTAAACAACTATTTATTTTCCGACGTTTCGCCCCACTTTGTAGTGCTACATCAGGGCTGTTCAAGTCGATAGCTTTAGCACCTAGAAAGTCTTGAACTTAAACAGCCCTGATGGAGCTCTACAAAGTGGGGCGAAACGTCAGTAAATAACTAGTTTTTTTTTACTTTTTTGTTTTGTTTTTGACCACAACCATGACCATCTTCTTCATTAGTTTATCAAAAATAAAATGTTTTTTTAAAAAAAGGGAGAAAACTAGTGGTTGAAAAAGCAATGACTTTTGAGTTCGCAGTTTTAATAATTAGTTTATGATCTACCTTAATAATTATGAAATATATATGCCATACATAAAATGTTAACTATTGTTATTTATAAAATATTTATATAAATAATGTGGTTCCAAACATTTTTTTAAATTGTATGTATATAAATGCTGAAATTTCAAAATATAAATTGATATAATTGACAAATATGAGGTAAATATAAATTATAAGATTTTATTGTATACATATATCATTTAGAAAAAAATTGTTGATAAGAAATATGGAGTAAATCCCGGAACGTTGTACAAGTACAACATATAGAATAATATGTTCTAATTGGAATCTATGTTCACCTCAGAATTTCGAAAGATGAATAGGAAGCCAATGTTGCTACACTCATTTATGAAAATGTTTTTGCGACCTAGAAAAAATATTTTCCTCCTATATCCACAAATTAATTATGAATTTATTTCATAGTTTATTTATATTTGTTTTTACTACTAGAAGACATGTAAAATGGTTAATTTTTTCAAATAAACAAAATTAAAAATACTTTTGAGAATATTTTTGTAAATTCGAAATTTAAGCTTTGTTAGACTATTTCAATGAGGGAAAGACCTATCTGGTATTAAAGGGCACTTAATTGTACATTGATATATTGAGTTCAATCAATATCTTTAGAGCTGTTTTCCAGAAAGTCGAAAACATGTGAAAAATCGATTCTATAAATTATTTTATATATAGATATATAATGTTTCTTGTCCAATGTGCAGGATGGAATAGACTTTACAATTCAAGGTTCAAATTATTATTTTATTAACGTTGGGTATGCCCAAGGAGGATCTAGCTGAATCAATCTACATCTGAAAAAACAGAAAAGAAATTATCTGCCACAACCAGGTTCAGATAGAAGATCTGAAACTGGGAGTTTAAAAAATAAAGTACTATAAATATGATGACATATTATTATTTCATTTTCATAAGTTTTGTGATAAATAAAAGCTTCAATCTTTCAATCAATACTACAAATTTAAAATTCCAATACTTATTTAGTTGAATTACTATAAAATTCTATTTTTGGACATGTTTGTGTATGAACTGTGGTTTATTGAATGAACTTAATTATTCAATAATTTGTATAACTATAAATTGCATAATAGTGAGTATTAGCTTATGAGTAAAGTGCTGTGGTGGGATATCTGAGTCATTGTGTGTGAGGTTCCCTGACACAAGGGGTTCCAATAGTTTTTTTTCTGTTTAATATTCATTTACAATTAATCATGAAAAGATAAAGACTAAATCAAGGAGGAACATTATTACATATTAGTATAGTATATAAAGATGACCCAAATTGTAGCCTGAAGGTTTGCAGCTGATGTAGTCATCATCGAGTAATCCCTTCAGAGCATAAGCATAATAAGTGCTGGATGAAGGAAGCAACGAAGAAGATTGGTCTGGATATTGACGTGAGGAACACCAATATTATGATACTACGGTAAAAAAAACAAAAAAAAAAAAACAGGGTGCTCAGAGGCAGATAGAATACATGGTGGTATTGGCCTTAACAGTTTTGATAATTAAAGTCAGAAGCTTCCAGTGCAGTATGAATTCTAACCTAAACGAGAAGAAAGAAGTATGATAGCTGGAAATAAAGAATATTTCTCCAACATGATAGTACAAGAGCCGGGAAGAAAAAAATGCAGTTATCTCACCCAAATTTTTGATTACTTAAATAAAAACTCTGTACAATTACTAGTCAAAACTGATGAGTCTGCCAAGTATAGGTAGGGGGAATAAAAAATGGCGGATGTTTAAAAACCTTTGAAACACTAATTTTTCATTCGGAGCTCTATATTTTAAAAACTACCAACTACACTAGAAAATCTAAGAGAACATTATTAAAGAAGAGTAAATTTGCTGAAATATTAGCCCTAAAAGGGCTATTTATGTCCAATAGTTATCGAGGTATAACTTTTTAAAAAGCAAAACTTCTTAAAAATCTACTGAAAGATTAGTAATTAGTTAATTTATTTTGAGAATTCTATATCTCAGTGATTATGTCACGTACACAAGTCTATAAGCACTCAAATTAAAGCTAGTTTAATGGACTATATTTAAGTTTATAATCTTTACCTTTGTAGGAATAGTAATTTTCATGATATTTGCTAAAATAAATTGATTTATAGTCGTTTGGACAGTAAGTTTGATTTATGAAAAACTTCATTTCAGAAACCATTGAACGTACAGATGTCTGCCAGTGCTCAAATAAAGCTAGTTAAATTTAATACAAAATAGTTAATAAGTTTATCTTTGTAGGAGTTGTAGATTTTTATGATATTTGACAAAATAAACTCACAAAATGTTAATTTCTAGTTGTTTGTATGAAATGTTGGATTTTTGAAAACATATATCTCTAGATCCATAAGACACACATATGTCTGCCAACACTCAAAATAAAGGAAATTTAACTTTCTATAAAGTAGTTTATGACACTTATCCTCGTAGGGGTAATAGTTTTTATGATATTCACATATGAATATAAGTTTGACAAATGAAAATTTGTCCGAACTACTATAAATCAATATATTATAGCAAATTTCATGTAAACTATAACTCCTATGAAGATAAACATCATAAACTACTTTATAGCTCATTAAACTAGATTTAATTTGAGTGCTAATAGACATGTGTACGTTAAATGGCTTTTGAGATATATATTTTTCAAAATAAATTCACTAACTAATGATCTCGAAAACTTTTTAACGTAAATAACTCTATTAGGACTCATATTTTAGCAAATTTACTCTTCTTTAAATGGCGTTCTCTTAGGTTTTCTTTTGTTGCTCCTACTCTTTAAGATATAGAGCTCCGAATGAATTTTTTTTTTTTTTTTTATCGGTTTGAAACAGCCGACTCATCAATTTTGAATATTAATTATACATAGTTTTCATTAAAGTAGTCAAAAATTGGAGTGAGAAAACTACCTAAACTCTTGGGCTCGTGTACTAGACAAAAGAGTTGGTTTTTTTTCTACTCCACGTGCAGGAGATTATAAGTTAAATTATGCGGTAAAATAGGCCAAGGCCAGCTTCGTAAACCTATTGTGCCGATAAAACAAAATATTTAAAACATTGAATTTTTTAATTTTATCTTTATTAATTAATATGAATTTTGGTATATATAGTTAAGAAAGAATGCTATTTATTATATGACTAGAAAAGAAATCATCGGCTCTTTCTATCTCTGTATTCCAATATTTTCTAAGCCACAAAATATTATTTAAAGTTAAAATTTAAGGTTTTTTGTGTCATAATTATCAAATGGCATAATATATTTAGGTACAATTTGGAAAAACAATAAAGCACAAAAAATATACTTTTTCCTAGATTAGAGATAAACCTACTATTGTTAATGATCAGTTTTAACATTTCGATGAATAATATATATA
>NW_027105225.1:8248-13063 GCF_000696795.3 Halyomorpha halys | reverse complement strand
ATGTATAGTATGTATTTTATCGATTAAAAATAAAAATAAATCATACATTGAACAATTTTACACTTTTAATAATATTTACTTTACTTTTGGAATAAAAACGATAGTACACTTTTTAAGATAGAATTATGAAATTAAAAAAATGAGACTAGTGAAAAGAAACAACAAATAAATAAGGAATCTGAAATTGGTAGAAAAGCTGATTAAGAATGGCATAAACGTTGAAATAATTATATTCATAACAGACAACAGAAATTGGTTGACAGTGTCTGAGGCATTAGGCCAGGTAAATTATCTATTGTGTTACAGAATGCAAGTTGACATTTATCAAATATTTATTTTCAAGTCATCTTCATAAAGTACTAATTATTAAATAAATCTCACTTAACTCTGACACACAAATCTTCTGGCTAATGATGAAATCAAATTTTCATATATTCCATTATAGAAACCTATTAAAATATATTTACAACCGTAAGGTTAGTAAACTCTTGGTCAGACTGAACCTTTCTGTTAAAAACGAAGACTTGAAAATGAAAATTCCTTTAGAAAAACCCGTAATTTGTTTTTCTAGCTAACAAATTAGAAGCAACTTAGTAGATGAAACCAGAGAAAAATTATTTAAACAGTATATTTTAAGTTATCTACATTATTAGCTATGATTTAAATGAACAAGAAGTTATAGAATGTCTAAAGGTCTATCACTAAATATACACAACACATTCGGTGAAATGCTGGTATGTTCACATAAAATAAAATTTTATAATTATTTTACTATAACATTATTTTAAATACGAAGGTTGTAATCCTCACCTTACTATCCTAAATCCATTATTAAGCTTTCGAAATGAATTTAAATAATAATAAAATATTCATGTCTTAAAATAAGTTCTTCGAAGTTTAAAATGGCAAGAGAAAGATAGTGATATAAACAGTAACGGAATAAATTATTATCTGACACAGCCAGATTCTAACCAGTGTCTTCGGAGTTAGTAGCGCAGTGCCTTACCACTGAGAAATCCTGCTCCTCTTTTGTTATTTATCAATCATTTATTAAAATTCACTTACCTGGAAAAACCATGTAAACCCCCCGTACCCTTTCAACTTTAAAACATTTACATTACCTCCGCTACCTATTTCCATTTGAAACTCGTAGGCTCCTAGTCACTTCGCTAATATTTCCTCACTTTGACTATTGCTGTACAGTATATGGGGGAGTCTCTTAAATTAAAACGTTTGATAAATTGCTGTGTACTATTCATCTTCGGGATCCCTAGGGGACGCCTCTGTTTCCCGTTTTTATGCAGAATTGAAGTGGCTTTATCCTTCCTACCGTCGTAAGTATTTCTTGGTATCCTTCATCTTCCAAGTCATCCAATCCCGCCGTCCTTTTTACATCTCCTAGCTCCTTCAATTCAAATCCTCTATTCGTTCCCGATCTTCAGATTTATACACAAGAACCCACCAAACCGCTGCGCTTTTGACAGATCGTTCATTATCCGAGCCTCATCCTTACAGAACTCCATCCCTTCCAACATCCGTCGCTCCAATACCCTCCCTACCTTTAAATCCCGCCTGTTCAATCATTTATTATCCCTTCAGACCCCATAAAATTGTAAATTAATATAATTGTAAATATGCATGTTAACTATTACATCATTCTTAATTATTTTTACATCGTTTTCTTTTCTCGTTTTTATTTATTCATTTTTTTTTTGTTCAGCTGATAAAAGTGAGAAAGTAACCTATAATTATTTTTTATAATGACTGTTTATATTTTTTTGTATTTTTTGTTTAAGTAACTCTGAGGCTCCTCAGCCCTCATCTATTGATTTCTCTGTATTATTCTAAAGGGACTTGTCCCAGAATAAATAAAATATTATTATTATATTTTATTAAAAATTAAAAAAATTATAATTACAAAAATGATTGGTGAAAAGGTTTTTAAAGGTGGTAAGCAAAAACAAATAAAAAGTTTCCAGTACAGGATGAAAGGAATCAGACATTGACCCAACAACGTTAAATCGAAGATACAGGAACGGCCTTAGGATAAATTGAAATTCCTCTATCAAATCCAATTGAACCAAGGCGTGAGAACTGCCTAGGAGGCCTGAAATAAAAGCAATTTCCCAAGGCGAGGAAAGAGAGGGCAAGTTGTCCCAATTAGCGATTTTCTTTGTTTTTCCTCTTGCCTCGGGTACGATTCCGTATTCAGCCTCTGTCCTCAGGAGAGGAATTAGTTTTTCTTCCCCTCGACTTTTCTTCTTAAATCTCACCCTTAGGTCTTCGACTTTCCCCATTCTCAACGTTGCTATGTTTATTAACACGAATCATTCAGTTGAAGTTAATGTTTGTTTTCCTAAGGTATCAGCCTCTCGTTCGGATAGTTAGCTGATTCTGGTATTGTGATCCAGTTAACTATCATTTCCAAATAGTAATAGTAGGATTTCTTTCTGCTTCTGGGTGCATCAGAGCTTCTGCAATGTTCCCAAAGATGTACAGTTTTCGCTTTAGATGGGTATTCTAAAGTCTAGACATTAGTACAAACTCCTATAGGCTATTCATTTGCTAATATGGGTCACAATTTCCTCTAAATACAATTACAATTATCCTAAAATGTTTGTTTCGGGACGTAATCAAGCCTCACTAAAAAGTCTACTTGTTCTGTTAATGAACAACCTAACTTAAAAGTATATGAATTGAATATTACGGAAACCTTTTCGATAAAATTAAATTATTGGAGGTGTTACTGTATATTATCGATTTTACATTTATTTTAACATTTTCTTGAAAAAGTATATACCAATTTCGATTAAAACTCTCTATAATATCAGCTAGTATTAAAATAGTCCTAAAGTGTATAATTTTCAAAATGATTCCTACATCTACATTCATCAATTATTGTTAGAAATGGATATAAATAAACTATGTATATAATATATACTTATATAATTATATAAAAATATATAATTCGCTGATGCAGAAAAATTAGAACAATTTTTCCAGGTTGAAAACATTGATATAATAGATAAAACCACTATCAGGCAAATCTTGAACACTAGGTAAACTAATCAAATTCGAATTTTATGCTCCCATTATCGCAAAATGGAACTAAAAATAATCCCAGAAATTTTTTGTGTGTGTGTTTATGTTTATTTTTCTTATATTTATAGACAATAGTAATAGGGATCATAGAGCTAAGTAGAATAAAGAATAAAAATAAAATAATCAATAGAAGAGAGAATAAAAATAATAATACTAATTTGTGACAATGGTAAAATGAACTGTAGAATTAGAACAAATATCCGAGAATTAAATTTAGGATGTCAGTTTGTATATAAAAACAAATGTTTAGTCAAAACACCTCCAACTGTATCCACTCATACAAATAGTAATTCAGAACTTTTAGTATCTACATTTATTTCATTCCGTTGGACTTACTAATAGGAATAAGAGTAATTTTGGTGGACAATGTCACGTTTTAAGCTTTAGGGCTATCACAATTTTCAGGTTCTCGGAAATCATTAAAATGTATCTAAAAAAATTTTTTTTTTACACTCTGTACCAACAAAACAAATCAATTGAAGTGACTTCCATGAGCTATCAATCAATTGATATGTATTGATCTACTAACAATTATCAATACTATTAAGGTTTTTGCCATATTTTCCGATATCTGGCCAATGTGCGATACATTAGAAGGGACTTTTCACAGGGACACCTGTGTTTGCATACCACAGTGGTCTCGTTTCAGAACTTTTAATTAGTGTACCACAGTCCTTACCACATGCCGAAGGAACAGAAGCCAATTAAGCAGGTAGAAACCCTCCCTAGAAACGTCAGAACTTGCCCATTCCGGGGAGACGCTCACCTAGGAGGGATTTTGTCACCTACGGCCAATGAGGAATCAGATTCAAACGCCTCTAAGGGGAGGTGAGAGAAAAGGGGTAGGATAACTATACCAAGAAAAAAGGACATTGAAGACGAAGACACAGAAGTAAGAAGACGGGCTAGAGAAGAGCTATTCAGGAATGGACCTTCACGGCTGAGCCGAAACCCAACACCCACGTTACTACACCTTATGACATGAATTATCCAAATCAGGAGCTATGTAGATACATTATGTAACAATTCATAATGTAAACAATATTTTATAGTAAACCAATAATCTAAATCATTTCAATCATTTTAATAACACTATTTATCAATCATTCTAATAAACTACTTAGTTCCTTTATATAGTTTATTTATTATCATATTATACCACCCCTTATTGTACTGTATGAAAAATGGTAACAATATTTTATAAATGTAACGAACGGTAGTCAATTGGTAACCGGTAAACTCAAAATAAGTCTAAGGAAAAGAATTCAATTATTATCATTGGTAGGACTCAATTAAATAAATCAATTAATTAATTTATTTTTGGATAATTGCCTTTAGCGATTATCTTGGCATCCCGACGACATACATAGCATTAATATTTGAACACGGAAAAAAAGGTTTCCCCAAGAGATATTGAAAATAAGGATTCTATGTATTTTTGTTTATAACTGTAGCTTAGAGACAGCTATGGCAATGGGAATTAAAGTGCTTATGGTAAGTAAAACTTTGCAATATAACTAATTTATTTTGTCTCTCTCAAATAAATATTACCAGAGACCGTAAGATATAGTGAGCCTTGATACTATTTTATTATAAGTGGACTTAAAAACTTGTTTAAGAAGCTCTCTACAATATTCAATTAGGTATTCATGTAGGTGCTATGAACTTAATCTATATTTATATTATAGAATTAAAAAAAATGGAAAATTTAAA
>NW_027105225.1:5336-8147 GCF_000696795.3 Halyomorpha halys | reverse complement strand
TTTTTAATTTCTTTTTAATCAAAGGTTTTTTAAAATCTATTTTAACGATTTCATTTTTATAGGAAATGTATGTTTTATACTTGGACATATTAGACAGTATTATTTGATAAATACAAGTGTAGAAACAACACTTTTTTTTCATAATGGGGAGGACCAAATAAAAAATACAAATCGGTATTTTTAAAGTCATCAATTGTACAAAGTACTTTCTACATAAAAATAAGCGTGAGTCTATGTATCTTTAAACAATTTATTTCCCTTAGTTTATATTGAAAGTCATTTTAAAACACATTGCAAGAATTATAAATTATAAATAAATCTCAAAGTAAAAATAAATAAGGAAGATAAAACTCTTGTTTCACCATTAAACCATTTTTTAAAATAATTATTGTTGCCACGACAGACTGTGGAGGTCCAAGGCCTCGTGCGATGTACATAGGAAATACGTTGCGCGTTTTATGACATGGTTTTTCATAGGGTGGGTTCGGCACTCCCCGCCTATTTTTGTGAGTTCCACCCATTGGCTAACGGGTCTCACAAATGCACGGGGGAAGTTGTGCGTGAGTATTGTATAATTATTTGCTTGAAAAATCCCGGATAAGGCCAGGGACTCGAATTGGCAACCTTTGGCTTGACACGAATTGGTTGGCAGACAGGCGCGTTACCACGCTGCTATCATCATCCAATTTTTTTAATACAAAACTATAAAATTATAAAATAATGTGTCACAATTTTATTTTATATACTTATATCCCACATTACTGTAACAATTCAGCCTATTCTATCGGTTTCTTTTATCTTCATACAAGTCACATTTTTAAAATTTATTTTCACATACATTGCTTCTAAAAGTATTTCTTATAATTTATCTAAAATTTTCAAGCTGTTTTTTACAGTGGCCAATTTTTAAAATATTTTCAATATCCAGGAAAAAATTACCTAAATTACCAGTAAATACATTTCTAACCATATATCACCTATATTAACTCCTATTGTGAACTTAGTTGATAAAAACAAAATATGGTTAGAATAAAAAAAAGTGATAATTCACATGTTTTTTCTGATGAAAAAAAATATGTATTTAAGCCCAGCAATACAATAAAGTAAAAAAAACTGCTCGAAATAAGAAAAGTTATAAATAAATTATAACAAATAATTTCAGAAAGTGTATATATGAAAATTTCTTTTAATAATGGGACTGGGATGAAGCGAAAAATGGTGAATCATAAGGGTTGAAACGGTAAACATATGTAGAATATACTGGTATGTATATTAAAAAATATACTAGCATGTTGAATAAAACTGTGTTAAAAGTTTTTATTATTGTACTGATTTGTATTGAAAAATGGAGGTTTAATGCTGTCCAAAAGGTTTTCCCTCAATCATTTTCTTTAGCATTGATTAACTAAAAAACTAAATAAAACTAATAATGTTGTTTACAATAAGTAAAAATGAATCAAAGTTGTACCAAATAAAATTTTAGTGCTTTTAAAAACCTAGTTTTCTTTCTATTTTCTTGTAATAATGGATAAAACAAATTGTGTTGGTCTTCTTTTACTAATTCTTTCCTATTTCCTAACAAATATTACTGATCGATTAAAATCCAATGTTTTTTATGGTTGTTTTATGCTAAACACTCAAAATATCGGTTTCTGGAATGTTTCTGCCATAAGTTACTTGACGTGATCGCGATAATGTTTAACATTGATTATAACTTTTTGTCTTGTAGAGAAATCAAAAATACGTTTAGCCCATAACAAGATAATACTGAACATTTAAAAGAAACCCGGCGGATTAATCAGTCTAGTGTGTTTTCCTACTTTTACGAAATTTCATTAAAAAGTAAAGTTCAATGTAAGCTCCCAGTAAGAGAGAGTATGTAGGGTCTTGTGAAGCCACTAAATGGTACAGGGATTTTTTTTTTCGGTTCCCAGGAATGATTTCTTATATGATAGGTAAATACATTTTTAATCATTTTTCCTCTGATTAATTTGTAAAATTATAACGAACAGTAAGCTGTAATAATGTCGAATTTTCCCACAGCAGTTTTAAATTAATATTTTATTTGAATTCCTAGTATTACGGTACACAATCCCCTGTAAATGTTGGTTTTCAAAATGCATAAGCGATGTGTGTTTGCTCATAACCAACCTTGTCAACTCTTGTTGACCGTTTCATATGTCAACAAAATGTAGTCCTCTGTTACTTGATAATTTTAAATAAGCATACAATTATTTTTTTAATCTATATATAAATACATTTAATTTTAATTCGCCATCCTTACCTTTTTCATTAATCAATTTGTTTTCAGAAATAAATGTTTAACGATTATGTAGTAAAATTGATTTAGATCTACCGAAGGAATGTTTCACATTCACTGACGTAATAGGTGTTTATGTTAATATTAGTGATATAACATTTGAAAGAGAAAATACAGGAATAGAAGAGAAATTAATCTAATATCTTGTTGAAACCCATTATACAATATTGAATTTACAAAAAAGTAGACTAGCTTAGAATTACATTGCATTATTTTCTTTCCCAACATTGTAAGTTTATTCTAGACTACTTGGAAACCAATTGAGAGCTATCTGATTTGTAATTTTTATCTTGGAAAAGATATTTTTCTAGTTTAAAAGAAAAATAGAAAAAAAAAGACAATGCACATATTTCACTGGAAATGAAAATAAAAGGTATAAAGTTCCGAAAAAAATAAAGCTGAGAATATGAGAAAAAATAAAACAAAATAAAAATTTCTTTTTAAAACAATTTTGATCTCTTTTCTCTCAACTTTATTCTTTTTTAACATCC
>NW_027105225.1:2189-3561 GCF_000696795.3 Halyomorpha halys | reverse complement strand
GGATGTTAAAAAAGAATAAAGTTGAGAGAAAAGAGATCAAAATTGTTTTAAAAAGAAACTAAACCACTCTCAAACAACTGTATTAATAAAAAATAAATCTAAAATAAAAATTATTAGAACTTCCATAAGTTGTTTACACAAAACTATATCTGCGGATAGAAGGATTATGTTTGAAAATAGTCAATGAATTAGGGCCTAAACGTTAGAAATATGTTTCAAATATTTGTATAATGTAAAAATATTAATTGTTAGATATTAAAAATTCAGGGTTTAATGCTGTCCAAATGGTTTTCCACAACCATTTTGATTGATATTTATTAATTACTTAATCCTACTAGAAAAACAAACAACCGAAATAAAGTTATTTACAATAAAAAAAGTTATTTAAATAATAAAAAGTTATCTGATAAACAAAACGTATTATATACTTACAAGAAACATGTAAAAACGGTAAAATATTTAAAAGCATAATGAAATATCTTGAGTAAAATACATATTTCTTAGAAAAAAAAATTAAAACAGTGAAATATTAAATTATAAGTGTAACTGAAATTGGCACAAAATAACTAGAATTGACACGAAATTTACCCATGATGCATAAGAAATTTAGAAGTTGTGGAAAACTATGCGAAAACATAAAAATCCCTATTCTCCTAATGATTTTATTCTAGAGCCCGTTCAAACGACATTGACTACTGAAGTCAGCGCTAACGCAATCATTGTGCTGATGCTGTGGCAAACAGAATGGTTAAGCACATTGCCTCGGGGTGCACTAGCTGTAATGGATCTCGGTTTTAATTGCAATCGCCATGTTTGTGCTGTTCCCTCTCGGGGTTAGGCCTTTGTGTTTGCTTACTTTGCGTCTGGTGGAGTAGCTCATTTCAATTCTACTTGCCGGGATGAGTTCCTCGCAGGAACCACATGAATGGCAGCCAATGCAATCAATCGAATGATAATCTGCATTCATGAACAGATAATAATAAATATGAAGATGTTATCGACAATTTTGAAGTCACCATTGCATATAAATTGCAGAATTAAATAACAATGACATCTTCATGCACATATGTTCAGAAAAGTACCAGCTGTGGTACTAGGTAAGAAATATAATTGATATTGAAATATATTAAATTTTAATGAATAATATAAAATTTACATTATGTTATTTTATTTATTTATTTTTCATACAGATAGTTTGATTATGTTCATATTGTTTATTCTTTTGTTTGTATATATTTTAAGAGATTTTTCTTTAATTTATTTTATTTTATTTTATTTTTTATTTTTTATTTTAGTATGTATGAGATCATTCATCACTATTATCTATTGCCCACAACTGTGTGGCAGATTGTAATATCTATCAATAAATAAA
>NW_027105225.1:0-738 GCF_000696795.3 Halyomorpha halys | reverse complement strand
TAGTAAATTTAAAGAAATCGACCCAAGAATTGAAGTTTTTTTCATCCATGAAAATAAAAGAAGAGAACTAATTTAATTTAAGTATTTTTACCTCTTTTTTTATCCGTTTGACTCTGTATCATTTGTTTTATGTATTGGAATAGATTACCTATTAATAATATAAAATAAGGTACCCAATTTAAAAGGTGCCTAAATTTTTTTCATAACCCCTTACTTCTTTAATCCGCTACTTTCAAATTAATAATTACCATTTTACTGAGTAAATGCAGTTTAAGGGCAATCATACATGATTTTTTTTTTTAAGAAAATGATATCCTCTAGTTTGTTTTTCCTAGTAATCTGTTTCTCTACTAGCCAAGGTAGAGAAATCGTTGGTTTCATTCAATTTAATTTTTAAGACCATACTTGATCTACATGATCGTGGATATCTACAGTCCTGTTTATAAAAAAAAAAAAGTGGACTATTAAGAATATTTATTTGATTCACTTCACTACATTTCGGCTCTCAACCCATAATCGAACAACTGGAAATGCACTCTCATTAAATTAAATTACACAACCACACTTACTTAAATTACATCATTTATAATTCAATTAGTATATAGCGTCGCGTGTTTGTTATTGTATATTATGTTCACTATTGTCAGTAGTGAGAATATGGGGGAGCTGGCACACTTTTTTGTGGAGGGAGTTCCTCGACTTGCCACCAGAGTGCAGGGTTGTTAGTTCAGACGGTGA
>NW_027105224.1:781108-793461 GCF_000696795.3 Halyomorpha halys | reverse complement strand
AGAGAGAGAGAGAGAGAGAGAGAGAGAGAGAGAGAGAGGGAGAGATTTATACAGTTTTTGTTAAGATTTCTATGGTAATAATGTTAATAATATACATGAGAATTATTGATATAATTTCTCCCAATGGTAATCCATCATGGTGTTTTATAGTATTCCTATATTTAAAATTATTATATTTGATACATAATATTGCAGTATCTGCAGGTCTGCAGGAAATAGAGCCCAAAATAGTGATATGTGAAAGTTCTGTAAAATCATTTCAATTAATACTTCAAAAAATATAAAGCTTCCACAAAATACAAACGTAAAGTATTCACAAAATGCACGAGCTAAACATTTAAGTAACAGTCTCGTATGCAGGACCCAAGAAGACCTTGCAGATAAAAAATAGTGCGGTGTTGTTCCAACATTTGGTCCGACATGGAAATTGTATGCAAAGTATGACCTGGATTCATAATCTGCTATATCTGAAAATTAGATCTTGAAAAGTATGAAAGTAGACCATATCACATTACGTAACTGGATAAATCGAAAACAATCCAAGGAAGGTACTAGACTGATAAGAAAAATGGAATAGAACGGTTCGGAGATTAAATTAACTTAAATAATTAACTTCCTAAAACATTTGAGTGTCATACGTTTGTTGTCTAATTTCTAATCTAAACTTGAGAACAAATATAACAGGAATCTGTATTAAAAACTAAGTCTATTAACTAAACTATTAACGGATAACTAGTTTCAACTACATTCAATTCCAGCAAAACTGATCTGATGAAAAAGTCTATTTCATATTACTTCACATATTGTTGGAACATAGGTATGAATGCGTGATAAGATGAAATTATTTTATTTTTATCTTCTTTACCTTTTGATTATAGTGTTATTATTATACTAATTTACTTATTTTTATAAAGTATAGTAGAACACAGAGATCTAATAATCATTGCCTTGTGACATTATGTATTAATATCCTTCAATATATAATAGTAGCAAATTCATATATAGTTTATAGTACGATATACTGGAATTGTATCTTAATTTTTGAACTAGCATAAACATTTAATAGCAAAATTAAACCAGCTTCTAAATTATTATTAAGTATGACGATACCCTAGGACGTTAATTTTTAAATTTGCAAAAGAATATACGAGTTGCAATTAAAAGCTTCTCTTGAATTTGGCTTGCACATCAGATGTTTCTTGCCGTACAAAATGTATTTATTAACTATGCAAATGAAACATACTTTGATGTAACAAGTGTTTTTTTATTGAACCAATTTAACTTTCAAAAGTATATTTTGAAAGTTTTAGTGTCGTGGTTAAGAAGAGGTTCCTACAACTACAAAAAAATATTATCCTGAATATGTTACAAGTTTTAATTAAAAACAATATAAAATCTGAATATATTTTTTTTTTGTAATCTCAACAAATGGTAAAAACATTATATATTCCAGTATATTGAGGAAATATAATTTATTAGTATTTTAGAAGCTTTGCAAACAAAAATAAGACAACGAGATCATTTGTGATATTTATTTTGAAACAAAATTGTAATTCTTGTTTATCGTCGAGAATCTTAGTCAATTAGAGATATTTTGACATGAAAATTACCTGTCTACCATTCTCGTCTGTAGTGGTACACTATGAGTAGCATCTAGAATCGCTTCCTCCAGAAGTGGAAGATGTCTTCCTTTGTAAACTCCAAATCCAAACCAAGTGGATATTGCTCCTGGCATCTACCGTGAGCGGCGGAGTCTTTACATGTCAGCAGCATCCACTCCAGCTCTATATCGGGATATTTAGCAACAACGAATCGGGGAAAGGGAGCTTTCTCATTCGCTCAAACTAAGGTAGTATATGCAGCTCTACCGATCAATGATTTTTTAAAAATATCTTCTTGGCTAATTATAAATAAAAAGAGCTCTTATGCACACCAAATATCGAAAATTGGTAAATATAAGTTTTTCCTTCAAGTGAGTGATTATATAGAACAGAATTATTTGCATCTTTTAAATTGTATAAATTTATTTATATTAAATCTTATCAAAATTATTAATCAAAAAGATAATAAAAAAATCAACATTAAAACTTACTAACATCATGCCCACATTTTATTAAATAAAAAACTAAATCCAATCCTTTCAATCCAAAATCCTTACAACAGTAGTGCACCCTATTACCTTCATATATTTTTTGTCCTTGACTTCATACCAAATAACTTCTCAAAATTCCATATAAACCATTCTAAATCCCTAAAAAAATTCCTAATCATTTAGATCAACCTTTGTCCAGTTCCACCCATCCCCATAAAATGGACAATTGGTGTTCTGACAATGGCCATATACTCCGCTCATGTAGAGTGATTGTGGCTTTAGAGTACTTACTCAGCCTTCACTGGCTCATAACCAGTAAGAGAGCGGTAAGAGGGCTGTGCTGGGATCTCGAAGGGCCCCAAATTTAAGGGGAAATTTAAAAATATAACAGTTAACTAAAATTTACATTGTGCTCTTTACTATTTATTGAATTTTAAATTGTTATTGAAAATACTAAGAACGATTTTCGATTCATTCTGTCAACAGAAAGGTTCTAATATAGGTTATATGAAATTAAAAAGAAATTAATTACTATGTTGACAGGGTAACTATCAGACTAGCCCATGCGCCCACTAGTTTAACGCCAAATTCTTGTTAAAATCTTCTTTTACTTATGAATTTTTGTAATTAACAATTGCTTTCTAAAAGTTTATATACTTCTTATTATTATTTTTTTAATATTTGGCTTTCCAGCGGTATATAATAAGTCTATACTACTACTGTAATTTTCGGATACATGTTTTAAACGTGAAACAAAAATTCTATTATATCCTTAAATTAATTATGAAATCCTTTCATGGTTTCTATTTATCTATTTTTCATTACAAGTAAAAATGTGTAGTGGTAATATTTCCAACAAACAAAATTAAACGTACTTTACAAGACGATTTTTTGAAAAATCCACATTTAACCCGTGTCAGACTATTTCAATGAGAAAACCCCTTGCTGATATATAATCTTTACACTTTCTTGAGACTGTTTATTATTGTTTAAATAAAAAAAAAATTATTCAATTTAGGTCTCAAAACAATTTATATTTCTTCATAAGTCCGACATTTCGGCCTCCTCAATGACAATCTTATACAATTTTAGAACCACATCAATTTTAAAAAAACTTTATGCAGGATATTCTGACTTGGTCATTCATTTCAGTCCACAATTACCATATTTTTTTAATTGTTCATATTAAATTAAAAATTGAAACTTTTAATCACAGTTAATTTTCAGTATTATAATGTATCACAACAATCAATTAATGAATTGATGACTGAAATGAATGATCTGGGCAGAATAGACTGCATTTTAAACATTTTAAAATTGATGTGGTTCTAAAAGTTTATTAAGATGGTCCTTGGAGATGGCCAAAACGTCGGACTTATAGAGAAATATAAATTCTTTTGAGACTAAAATTGGATAAAATTAATATTAAATACCATTCAGTCGAGTTTAATCGAAATCGTTGGAGCGGTTTTCGATAAAATCGATTAGATAAAGTGACACTACTGACAGGATGATGTTAAAAAATTTGCTGTCACATCCCAGGCATATACTCATATATTGAATATGAAATGTCAGTTAGGAACGAGTTTCCGTTTTTACGCTTGGCTATGCAGACCATTTAATTAGATTTGGTTATTTGGACTCTAAAGGATCGGGCCAGTCGCAAGGTGAGAGACAGTTCTTCTCAATTCACGATCGCAATACTTTCCCCCGCTGTATGTACTATATATAGGTAAGTAAAAGCAATAATAAATACAAATAAACGCTATCCAGGATTTATTATACTCTCCCATATTTTCCCCTTTTCTCGAGTGAAATAATTTTCTAAGAAGAGACAGTGCTTTTAACACTAATAAGAAAGAACGAACTGGGCACTGTAAAGAGGAAAATGGTGTTGTTTTCGCTTCAGGTTGTTTCTAGGCTTCATAACATTTTAGGTTAGCTGTAGATTATTATTTGTTGATTATCTAATTTTATGTTTATCAGGGCCCTTTTCCTTTTTTAAAAATTATTTATTTCTCTTTTAATAAACCCAACTTAGCTTTTATTCTAAACTGAATAAAATGAAATTTAGAATTATTAGGTACGTTTTTTAAAAATTTTTAAAATTATCTATGAGTAATGTAATACTGTTTTTTTGTTTGTCAATGTCTTGGCCCCAGTTGTATTCGTCAGGACCAAACCAAGTTAGCTTTAAGACTTACCGAAAATAGACCATTAATTACAGGACCCAAAATAATTGTTAATTTAAAAAAAAAGTACAAAACAGTTATTAACGAATTTTCATTTTTAAAATTAATTTTTACCTTTTATGAAATAATTTTTATTGAAAAATATTATTTGGTAAAAATTATTGAACAGCATTTAAATAAAAATTGTCTCTAAAAGAATCCAACTTTAATTGTTATTCTTTTAACAAAAAAAATATTCTAAGTTAAAGAAAATGAGGTCAAAATAAAATAAAAAATGTTTTAAGCTTAATTGATTAATTGGGTTCGAATTCTTGAAATATACTAATGAATTTGTAACCCTTTTAAAAACAGATCTTTAATTGCATGATTAACTCTTTCGTTCCCAGTGGAACAATATCTACTTAATTAAATAGACATAATAAAATATAATACAGTAATAATAAATGTTTCCGAACATCATGTGTAGTATTTACTGTTAGGTTTTCAAATTTAATTTTTTTACAGAAAATCACAAGAAGTATTAAGCTTTGTTTATTAATAACATTTAAAATATCAAGAAAATAATTTTTAAATCGTTTTAAAGATAATTATATTTAAATTCGCAGTTTGAGGAAACGTCCATAGCTGAGATAAAAAACATAAGAGTGCAGTTGTAAGAAATCTCTAATTAAGTCAGAAAATATGTCTTTAATATTTAAGGTGACTTGAAGTGTAAGAATGGAGCGAGAAAAAAAACAATAAAAAAATATTTTATAGTAATTTAAAATATTTTTAGACATTAAATACAATTTGTCTTATTGTTTATATAAATAAATTTTATCCAATTTTTGTCTAAAACAATTTATATTTCTTTATATGTCCGACGTTTTGGCCAATTAGGCCATCCTCAAGGTAATATTAATACTATTTTTGAACCACATCAATTTTTAAAAAACTTTATGCAGGCTATTCTGCCCAGATCAATATTTTCAGTCCACAATTATCCTATTTTGTCCATTCAGCACATTAAATTAAAAATTAAAACTTTTAATCACAGTCAACTTTCTCTATTTGTGATAAATTATAATTTATTGTTATATATATTTCCAAGTGTGTTTATTTTTATTTTCTTTATAATTTTTTGTTGCTAGATTGAAGTTGTTATCTTGTGATGTTTTTTCAGCCCTGATTCAGGTTGTAACGTCGGTTCAATTAAATAAGTTTCGTTGTGTATTATTAGCTGACTGCACCTCCGACTATCTTCTCCTAATGTTCAAATAATATTACAGTCTATCCGGATTAAGTCAAAGTTTTTTTTTCTTTACTTTAGCTGCGGTATCTTATTCAAGTTGAAATAAACATTGTTTATGTGATTTATTTTTTTATTAAAAATTACTCTAAAAAACTTTAAATTTTAAGGTCTGATAGATAAAAATTAAATGAGAACTATTTGGAAAATATTTTACATTTAAAAATTTTCATGAAAATTGTATTTTAAATTTTACAACGATTAGAATATATTCTTAATTGAATACTCTATTGAAATAAAGATTAATCGATATTTTCAGCACCTTATAAATACAATTAGGAAATATGAAAACTTAAAATATTATATGTAAAAATATATGAGGTAGTATGCATTTAAAATAAATATGAAAAAAAAATTGATTATAACCAGTTTTCATTGATGAATAACAGGATAAACAATTCGGTTAAACCATTATTAAATTGTTAATAGGGAACTATGGAGAAGAGGCTTCTGGAGACATAATGGTTCCACTTGAAACAAGTTGTTAAGGGATAGTTGTGCGACGACCAACTCGAGGAGCGACAATCGACCAACCTTGGTCACTATCACCAGCCCATTCAATGGCCTCATCAACAATTTACAAAAGGCATTAACCATTTAATTACTGGGATAATCTAAGTAAGGCCCGATGGTTATCGCCTTAAGTTGCTATCATTAACTTTGGGTCTATACAATTGTGTGATTGCCTTGAAAGGTGGGAGAAGACGCGATAATAATACAAATTTTATCAATTATAATAATTTCAATATATTCTATTGAAATAATGTTACTCCAATAGGGTTACTACAAACCACAAAATCTCATTACAAAAACGATCATTTAAAATTGATCTCCTTTTCTATTAACTGCAACAATAATTATGTGGTTTGTAAGTGACTAGCTATTTTATAAAATTTAAATGAAACTATTATGATATTAATTTAATATTTGTTTTTTAAAGAATTTATGACAAGGGCAATTAGCCTGCAAAAGGATAACATTTTAAACGCATTGCGTTGACATTTTTAATGCATTAAATGTATTATATTCAATTATTGAGGTATGTTTAAATATATTGGTATTTTGGGAGGAGGTAATATGGTAATTGTGAAAACATTTTTTTTTGCTTTCTCCTTAAAGATAGCCTGAGGGCCGAAACGTTGGAGGTTTTAAAATATGGTGTTAAGATTAAATTGGATCATTGATGTTGATGTTATTATTAATATAAACTAATCTCAAATAATCAATTAATAAATATATTAAAGTAGTAATCTGTTAATAATAAAATGATATGCGTGTTTTATACTATACATCATGAATTGAATAAATACCATATTTAATTTTTAATTTACAAAGATTTTCTTCATTTCATAATTGAATAAATTACAATTTTTACGTTGACTCCTTGAAAATGGCCTAAGGGCCGAAAAATTGGAAGTTTTAAAATAAAGTGGTGACAGTTAATTAGATCATTGATGTTATTTTATGGTATTATATATCATAATGGTACATATATGCTATTCCCATTGATATAAAAGATATTTTAATTCTTTTTTAAGTGCTCTATAGTTTTTTTGTATCTATATCAAAGCAGAAAGGTTTTCTCTTGTACATAATTACTTATAAACGTAGAATATTTATATATTACTTATATACATTAAGCCAACTCCATTTTTATGAAGGCTTCCTTAAAAACAAATAAATATACAAATGAATTTTCCAAAACGGAAAAGTATCCCCCGGTAAACTGCTCATATTTTAACTTAATTTTACTATATACTAAACAAATAATTTTGCGTTTTAAAAGGAATACCGTAATGTATATTAAGATCGCTTCCTTGGAACGCAAAGGAAAACCTCCAGGAATACAGTCCAATCGATTCATTAGGAGGGCTTAGGGGTGTACCCTGAGTAAACCTTAAAGGCCTGAAAGGAGGAATAAAACTCAGTGAAATTTATGCGGAACAAGAAAGCCGTAGGATTATGCCCCTATTCCAAGGGAGCTACATCAGGTTTTGTAGAAACGGTCACTAAATTCCAGGCTCCGCGCTTGTTTGGCATGCGGTAAAATTTCCTCTGATGCTTAAATCTTTACAAATGAGTAACTTCTTATGCTTTCCCAACGTCGGATAATTTATTTGAACGGCCTAGGATTATGTCTTCGCTTCTACAAATATTCAATTTCTGCATTTAAAAAAAAATACTAAGAATCTCTCTCTCTCTCTCTCTCTCTCTCTCTCTCTCTCTCTCTCTCTCTCTCTCTCTCTCTCTCTCTCTCTCTCTCTCTCTCTCTCTCTCTCTCTCTCTCTCTCTCCCTCCCTCCCTCCCTCCCTCTCTCTCCCCTCCATTATATTTTAACAATTTTTTCTGACTTCGAAAATATGTTCAAAATGTCTCTAGATGGATGTGTTAATTTTGTTTGGTATAAATATATTATTATTTTCTTTTAAAGCAACATAGGAAAATTCTCAGCATTAATAATTTAACCATTTTTGTATGTATATTAAACAAAATTGTTCCTCTTTTCTTTTTATTTATAGAAACATGATTCCTCAATAATGTGCATTTTCGCAATAATTTTAAATATGAATTAATTCATAATTAAGTAATTACCTAATATATGCATAGCTAAAATACCTAATGTTTTATACAAGATAAATTTCCAATAAACCTCCAATATATTATATAATAACAGTAAAATGTACAAAGAACTATTTTGCAGTTGAGTGGTTCTGTAATAAACGAGTTAAAATGCACTGAATTTTTATTTTGTTGGTTGGATACTGTAATTTCTGATTTTATTTTAATTTTGTTCTTTTGTTTAAGAAGGATTTTATTTTGTAATTAACTCGTATTTATTGTATTCCTTAACAGAGTTTTCCGTTATATAGAGGTGTCCGTTAAGAGAGGTGCTATATTATTTAAGATAAATAAACTAACTTAATATTTTTAATTGAGTTATTTAATTTATTTTTTCTTTTATTTTTATTCCGTCGGTCAACTGTTTAGCATCAATTTTTACAGATTTTAATAATCATTTTATCGTTTTTATTCTGTGAAAAGTGTTAACATTTATGTTTAAAAATTCATTATTAAAACTACGATATCATTACACAAAATAATGTGTCAATTAGGAAACTTGATAGCGAATTACTAACAAACTTAGGAATCATTGTAGATAACAATTTTACCGTTAGTCATCTTGGAAAAAATCAATTAAAAGTTTCAGCTCCTGATCTAAGTTTGATAAAACATAGCAAATTATCTTTTCTCAGATTTTCTGAAGATTGGAATTGAAGAAAGTTAGAAACTTCGCAATGCTTTCAGTCTAATTGGCAGTCTCTAAGACAGAGGCGTAGGGGGATTGGAATTTAAGTTTTTATTATGAACGCATCACTGAAGTCTAACTGAGAGTCATTCAATTATAAGATAATGGTTCAATTATCTTCTTCGTTTTGAAATGAATTAGTGGCTTAGTGACGTAATGCTTTTCGAGCAGGTCAAGTACAGAAAAAAAGTTACCAAATGGGTATGTATCGGTTACGAAAAGTAGTGATAAATAAAACAAATTTACATACATGATTAAGCATAAATAAATATGAAGGAAGATGTTCAGGTGAAGAAGGAACAAAAAATAGTTTTCAACTATTTATATAAGCAGGGCTAAAAATAAAAGGATACAATGAAAGTAGAGTCAAAGTAAGAGTTACATAGAAAATATAAAGGTGGAGGTAAACAAACTATCAAAAATACAAATAATATAAGAAGGATAAAGATAAAAACAAAAATTAATTTATCTGTACCCTCCTTATTTTATTTAAGTTTTTGATAGTTTGTATACTTCCAACTTTTTTTTTTTTATATCACTCTTTCACTCTTATTTTGGCTCTACGTTCTTTCTATCTTTTTTATTTTTAGCCCTCATAAAGACCTTCAAATTATTACCGAATTCACAGCTTCACTATTGTTTCCTTCAAGGGAGATTATACCCTCCATTAGTTCACAGGCTGTATACAATAGCATATTTGTCTTCTGAACACTTCCAAATTGAGGGTTACTTTTGTTTAATGGATTAAAAAAATGTTCCATTTCAGCTAAGGTGAATTCTCTGCAAAAATAAAATAAATCCTTTGAATTGATTAGAAAAAATAATTGAAGTTGTAGACTTACACATGATGAATTCAGAACACGTGAATTAATAAACCCAAAATTGATTTATGTGATATTTGTTTATTATATAATAAATAGAAAGTGGTTATTTAATGGGTGAGTAGCTTTAGTTTGATTCTGCTTTATTTCTATCTTTTTATTTTTAGCCCTGATAAAGACTTAGACAGTGGGTGGAAACGTGGGCATATAAATAGTTTATTTATATAATAAAATAGTATTTTTCGTTTCTTCTTGTCGGAGTGGGTAGCTGATTGGTAAGGCAGTGGACTATCTCCAAGGACCCGCATTTGAACCCGGCTGTGGCAGACAATTATTATCTGTAACCTGTAGCCGTTGAATTTGCCCTGTGGTTCGGGTGCCATCCAGGGTCCACTCAGTCTTAAAAATCTGACGGTCTAGCGTGAATATGACTAAATTATCTCCTTGCACAACCGTTGGTTTAGTAACAGTACTTCCTTATAAAGTACTGCAGCCCTGACCCTTCATGGGTTGAGTTACAGATTTTTTAATTGGTGTTGGTGTAATAGTAAATAAAGGAAATACATCCCGCGTTGCTTGACGTGTTTTTTTGTAGGATGGGTTTGTCACTCCCACACTTATTTTTTGCGAGTGCCACCCATTGACTAACGGGCCTCATAAATGACCGGGGGTGGCTGGAAGTGAGTTTTGTATAATTTTTATGCTTGAAAAAATCCCGGATAGGGCCGGACTCGAACTCACAACCTTTGTGTTGGTAGAAAGGCGCGTTACCCCGCTTACCATTTAGATAAAGAAAAAAATCATTATTATATAATTAATTATTATTATAAAAGAAAAAAAACTTACCAAATCAAATTATCAATTACAAATAGCAAATACAAATAAAAAATCGTTATTCTGAAACTGACCAAATCAAATTATCAATTACAAATAGCAAATAAAAATAAAAAATCGAAATTTTTAAACTTACCAAATCTAGAACAACAGGTAGACAGTGTAACGTACCACCAACTATTAAACCCGTACTGATAGACTACATGCATTTGATAGACACCGGATTACCATATCATTTTGCAACTATTTATAAAAAATTCAATTTATTTATATCTTTAATATATTAATGCCATATACTGCTATCGAATAAATTTTATTTTTATATTGTATTTTACATTTATAGTTTTTTTTTTAATATGATCTATTGGTATCATGTCAGCCCATATATTCTAGTATAGATACAGTGATATTAGGAATGTTCCCGAGAGGTGAGCCAGTAAGCCTAGGCCAACATTACCATCGCTGTGGATTACCTCAAATAATTTATTTTAAAAAAAATTTCCAAATATTGCATGAAGATTTTAAAGAAATTCTCCAGAACTGAAAGAAGCCACAAGCATGCCATCCAAATATTTAAATCAGAAAAGTAGTCCACACTTGGATTATGAACCTTTTTAAGACCTATACCACATTCCTCAAGCTAGAGACTGAATGGAGTGTTAATGAAGTTTATTCAATATGGCTTTTAATAGACTGCTATCCATTGATGAGCTCAGATGAAATCAATAGTAGGGAAAACTTGTATTACTGTTTACAAGAAATAGAAAAATCCTGAATATTAGTTAGCGGATACAAATGAGGTTTTATCACTGAGCTTGGCACGATGTC
Organism: Halyomorpha halys; assembly: GCF_000696795.3. Classification (NCBI taxonomy): domain Eukaryota; kingdom Metazoa; phylum Arthropoda; class Insecta; order Hemiptera; family Pentatomidae; genus Halyomorpha; species Halyomorpha halys. The sequence goes on along the minus strand of NW_027105224.1, from coordinate 782,099 downwards.
GATGTAGTCACCAAATATAGGCGCTATTCACTGTCTCTTTACCCGTACTAGGAGTATTACGGGGGGGGGGGAGTATTATAGGAGTATTATCCCCAGAATGGTGGTGGCTCAGTTTTTAGTAAGCAAAGTTTTTTCGTTCTGATCGGATTTATAATTGTTTGTTTAATAGAAAGTTACTCGTTCATGGGTGGCATATTGAGACCATATTTTCTTAATAACAGTTTAACAGGGTTTGAAGGCTCGATACAACTAACTAAAAGAGGAAATGGTAAACCGAAATGTAGAATATTGGTACGCAGAAGCCGAAATAAATCTCTATCAATAATGCTGTATCCGGACAGATCCACCAAAATATTAAAATTAATGATAAAATAAGAGAGTATAATTAGATACAACTACCTTGAATATATCTACGCATTTATATAAATATACAAAGTTTAAATGTGAATATAATCTACGAATACTTCAAATGGTTTCGAAGGTTTAAAATAAAAGATAATTTTTTGTGATCCATTTTAATTCTTCTACTTTAAAACATTGTTTTAAAAATTAATTTTGGAAAAGAATTATTATGGATTGTGCATGGTTTACCACCATCTTAGGGATATTATACAGTACGATTGTTCAGGTTTCATAGTGAATATTAATGTGCACTTACACACACACGTACGTCAATAATGTTTTTGGCAAATATTAAAGTAAATAATGAATGAACGACTAGCGAGATGATACGAGAAGTTGACGGTGCCAGTGGGAAAATATGCTTCACAAGTTACGCCGCCTTCCTTGGACAGACTTGGAACACTGCCAGCATCTCTTTAACGGGGCGAGTGTTGTATGAAAGGATTAGGGTATGTGAATAGCTTTGGGAAAAACTTTTTGGAGGGGAATGGAAAAATCTAGAACTAGGTGAACAACGAGGAAATTCATAGCTCAAAAACACACACATCTATCGATCCAGTCTTTTATCCAGATATATCTTTTATATATT
>NW_027105224.1:780475-781023 GCF_000696795.3 Halyomorpha halys | reverse complement strand
ATATATATAAATTTAGAAATACTGAACTAGAGGGAAAGAAACTTCAATATCTGCTCTTTGTTTCTTGGTAAAGTAAATCCGCTTTGTTTTAAAGACAACCGCTATTATCAGAAAGCTGACTTTCCTTAGAGCATTTCTAGAAATTGATTCTATATTCTTTGCTAAAAGGAATATACAATATACAAAGAATAAAGACGAATATACAAATGATACATTTTGGAAGAAGTATGAAATATTTGTAGTTCAAAAAGTATGTAATATTAATTTAACTAGTTGAAGTGAATAACTCTTCCTTATTAACTTTATTTATTTTTTTAAATATCTTTATTGAATCTTACAACTGTATATTATATAATACATTCAGTAAATTTGATTTTAGTTAAAATAGAGTGTTACAGGTGTGTAGGGAAACTACCCCCATTGGTTGCACTCTACCTCTTTATTTAATTAGATTTCTCCTTATTTTGTATACAAAATTTTATTTATTACTAATCATAAAATCAAGATACAGCAATAATGAATATTGCGACTTTTATATACATAAGACT
>NW_027105224.1:777026-780339 GCF_000696795.3 Halyomorpha halys | reverse complement strand
TAAATAAGGTTCAATATAAAATTTGAAATTTGACAAAATAATTATGGCCCGTAACGTTGTAACTAATAAATTAAACTACTTTTACTAATTAAATAAATGCACGACTCATCCAGTATATGGACCTAAAATATTAATGTAAGAACCTGAAATATTGATGTAAGAACCTTAAATATTGATGTATGAACCTGAAATATTGATGTATGAACCGAAAATATTGATGTATGAACCTGAAATATTAAGATGTAATATGGAATTATCGGTTTGATGGCAATTTTATAATATATAAGTATTATAAAATACTCAGTCGCTATAAACGTTCATTTCTCGTATGCACGTTGAAATTTCAATTAATATTAAAATTTAAGTTCCTCCATTAAGACATACGTGTCCCAATGACCTTCTTGTTATACAATAAACCATTCCACTAAAATTTTAAATATAACCCGTTTAATCAGGAAAACTGTGGTCAGGGTCTATTCCGGATAACGTGAAATTATGGATACGAGATGGACATCTATATCTTCAGTCTTTTGAGAGGAAAGGCTAGTTCAATTATTTGTGAAAAATGAATAAAATAAAAAATAAGAAGAAATTTTACTAGTATTAATATATTAAGTAAATATCATTCCATACAAAAATAAAATTAGCTGTAAAAAATGCAATATTCCAACTTTCACGTTTTCCCCTCATTTTCTTGTAGTCCCATTTCTTTGTGATTACAATTATCTATTGCCCTTAAACATATTGTAAAATGTTAAAAGTAATTAAAATTAATCTCCAATTTCTGTAATTAGGAATAGCATAAGTACAATTACAAGGAGCCAAAGTAGTTACAGTAAAAAATCGGTTTTACACTGGTTCCAAAATATAAAAATTATTAAAATTAAGTTTAAGATAGCTCAATGGCGTATAGATTTACTAACACATTGCGCTTTATTTATGTTTTTTTCAAAGATGCTGACATTGAATACATAATCGATTTTATAATTGCGGGCTTGTGTATCTATTCATGTTAATTTGTAGATTTCTGCTCATAAGAAATATGTTAAAATAAAATGAATTTCCATATCAGTTTATTTATATGTAATTGGCATTGCAATTATTAGGGGTCAAGAAGTAATTGTAATTGAGAATCAAAACTACAAATACAATAATTGTAATTTATTTTACAGAATGACAGTAAGTGTAATTTTTTTTTTTAAACTTTTACACAGTTACAGTTATTTTAATTGCTTTTAAACAATTACAATAACAGTAATTGTGTCCTACAATTACCTCAGTGTAATTGTTCTTAAAAACAGCTATTTTTTTTTAATGATTTAATGGTTATCTCAATGTAATTATAGTGCAACTGAAACATTTAATTGAAGGTGTAATTAAATTACATATGTAATGATTCCTGCCCAACCCTGCCCTTAAATATGGAAGATTATTAATATTTGTTAATAAAATAGTATATCTCAATATTAACAAAAATAATGATTGCTAGTATGGTACAGTAAATTTCCTACTTAGTGTTCGTTATAATCCTACTTAACGTCAATTATCAGTGTACTAATTGGCGAAGATGAACATAACGGAGGATAACCCCATACAGACATCTCCAGCTTTGAGCTATGTGGATAAGTCGAGAGGAGAATACTGGCAGCCGAACCGCACCAGACCTACTAATTTCTAAAACGTACCTCAATGTGCTCTTGGGTATAGCTAAGGATCCCTGTACTAAACAGAACGTCCTAGAATCCTTTTCAATTCATAAATCACAGGCGAGCAATAATACCAATAACATGACTTATAACACTGATGAAAAAAAAGAAACTTCGCCATTTCTGTGAAAAATAAAAAAATATGAGTTCAAAATATTTTGCACTTACCTATGTATGAGATATATTGTAAGGGAAAGCATCGTAATAGGGTGAAAAAAAAAACATCGGGCTGCTATGTTACTACAAAATCGACTAGCCAGAAGTGGCACTTTATAGGATCGATTATTCAGTTTTTCGATTGCGTCAAAATTGTTTTTGTGTTTAATTTTAAGCGTGTTTAATTTTGATGAAATTCGTTGTAATTATGTACAATCAATTAATCTTTTATATCAGCTTGGTCTTATTCTCTTTTAAATCGTTAAACATGCCTTAAATGGCGATTTTCCAAAAAATCTACATCTAAAGTACTCATAATATTTTTTTTTAAATTGAAATAAGTAAACATTTCACAATGTATAAATATGAACTATGAAAGAGTTTGATATTTATAAAAAGGAGAACATTAGAGAAATAAAGATCGGAGACAGCCGAGTGTGCCCGATCTCTCCCAATCGCAATCATAAGGTAAAAGGTTTAGTTGTATATTGTATAGGCAGGAACAAAGATGATGTTCGTTGTTTGGACGAGAAACCCTAAAATGAGATTTTTTACAGAAATATAAAAAAAAAAAAATTAATCTTTTAGAATTTTCGCCTTTCAGGGTGGTAAGGGGTTGGTGTGTGAAATGTTTTGTATTTTTGTGCACACTGCAGCAGATTTGTTTTCTTTAGCTCAAATATGATACAGCTCGTACAATATATTCTATTTAAAAAAAATCAAATATTGGTTTTGTCAGATTTGAAAAAAAAAAATCTATTTTGCATGATAGAAATTCATTGATTTGACCTTCATACCCCTTTAGTCATTGACGTCAAAATCAAAATTCAATATAAACCTTTCTAATCACTCTAATCCTTTGGTTCAATCCTTACCCAGTTCCACCCATCCTTAAAATTCATCTCTAAGGTTGAAACGGCAGTGGCCAAGAGACCTTTTGTAAAATAAAATCGACAATTGGAGTTTTGGCGATGGCTAGATGTAGAATGATTGCGGCCATAGCACACTTGCCTCAGTCTTCACTGGCTCATCACCAGCGGTGGGATCTCGAGGGGCCCTGCTCTACCCGGGGGATAGAGTGGGCTTGGGGATCCTCAGGTCGAGATTGTAAATATTGTATATAATTTATTTTACATTGTTTTATTATGTTTATATTATTTATTTATTTATTTATTTGTACATATTATGAATGTGTTCAATTAGCACTATTACTCATTGCCCATGTTTTTGGCAGATTGTAATACTTATGTATTTATCAATAAATAAATTAATTATCAACTAGAATTTCATATAAAACAATGATAGAAGTCAAAATGTGATCGTCTTCTTTCTGACAGTATGTGCCTTCAAAAGCAAAATAAATAAGAAAAAATTATCTGTGTCAGTTCTCGTTCAACTTAAGGGATATATATTTTTTTTATAAATTAATTTACCACAAAATGTATACTTTT
>NW_027105224.1:776343-776972 GCF_000696795.3 Halyomorpha halys | reverse complement strand
AGACATCAGGGGAATTTAAAAGGGTTGAAGAATTTTTTAGTCATCGCGACAAAGTGCGTTCGGATGCAAAGGCATTGGTGGCTGAAACTCTTCTTATTTCTTTAAGGCTTTGGGGTTATTATTTGAAAAAAAAAACTTCATATTTTTACTTTATCAATGTATATATTTATATTTCATTTTCGGCCACCATTTGAAAACCTGATTTAATCTTTTTAATAAAAATAACCCATATATAATCTTTCCTTTTTTTAAAAATATTTAATTGATTATTATAAATATTTTTTAATGTTTCAGATTCACAACAAGGACCTCATGAAAAACGCCTCCTCCATGCACTTCTAGACCATTACAACGTCCTAGAACGACCAGTAGCCAACGAGACTGACCCCCTACAGCTAAGCTTTGGGCTTACACTCATGCAGATTATTGACGTGGTAAGAAGGCACAGGCACCTTCAATACACTCAGAACTGTTGGTCACTCAAACCGCCTTTTGAAAAAATATATATTTAATACGAAATAAATTTTAAAAATATTCGAAAAATCAAATTCAAATCACCGAACAACCAAAACGTATTATATTCAGTTTAGCGCGCCTTTCCAAAAAAAAAATCTTATTTGTGTATATAT
>NW_027105224.1:766996-776283 GCF_000696795.3 Halyomorpha halys | reverse complement strand
TATATATAACTGATTTATAACAAAACCGTAACGTAATGGATGATTTTTTTCTTTTTTGAAATCAAATACAACTGAAAATCGATTTTATTGCTTAGTAATTTTAAGATAGCAAACTGTTCGAAATATGTTTATAAATATATAATCTCCCAAGTGGCACACAGACACTTACAGTTACATTAGTAGTTGTATAAAATTTTAATTTTTTTATTCATTTTTTATCACATTAAACAACAGTGTAGATAAACGTAATTTTGACAAGGTGAAACACCCACTGTTTTGTGTCTGTTCCAGCCATCAAAACAACATTCAAATCATAGAACCAGTAACACTTCTAACATTGAGGATAAATTTCACTAGAATTTGTGATAAGTCCGTCAAAATCTAATTCATTGACAAAAAAAGAAAAAAAAAATATTCGGATTTTAAAATCATATTTGATTTTCCACTTTTAATAACTCATACCGAACATTAGAAATAACTAGAAAATACTTCCTTATTTTTCGGAACATCTAAATATTCGAAGAAGCATTACTATCGTGAAAAAAAGAAGAGAAAAATTACAATTTTATCATAATTTATTTACAGTTTTTGTATGAAAAAATTAAAAAAAAAAAAAAAGGAAAATATTTCTTATAAAATTTTCTAATAAAATTTTTAACATCTACAGTGACAACGAATGTTCCCCAGCAATGCTGTCTATTGGCTCAATTATTTATTTATAAGTATAAATTGCATATGTGTAAGTAGTTTAAGAAGGAATACATATCTTACAATGGTTAATACCATAAGGTGGGTAGCACATGTATTTAATATGTGCCTTGTATATTTGTGTAACTTATGTACTTGAATATAACTAGCGCTTGGTTGAGTCGATACATGTTTATTTTTCACATAATTACCAATGTAATGTTTTTAAATAATTATTATTAGTATTTATGACTATTAAGTTCCAAAATTCTTCAATACTCTAAAGACTAATTGTTACAAGAAATTATAAATATATAATAATAATACTTGGGCAGTAGTATTTCATGCTTGCAGCTAAAAAGGCTAAAATTAATACACAATAACTTGTAACAGGTATTTTGAAACCTGTTATTAAGCCCGTACATGAAAAGCATTATAAATCACTATGTAACAAATGCTTCAATTTCAAAATAAATAAAAAATCTTCTATCAATTAAATAATTGAGATTTAGCTCGTATTCAAAATTACGCAGAATTTACAATCGTTCTTTTAACGCATAAACAACTTATATTTTACTTATTTGACCATAAATAAATTATAAATTATCTTTTAGGTGGAAAATCCAAAACCAAATTGTATATTCCATGGAATCAGAACGGTTATTCAAAAGTTTCAAGAACAAACCTTCTAACAAATCTTATTTAGTGTCCAAACTTCAGAAGAAATGACTGTCAATATAAGATTGCAGAAAAAAATGAAAACGTAAAAAAAAAAAAACTCGTTTCCTCTTTGACTAAAAAAAAAAAAAAAGATGCCGTCTCTTCCCAGGAATTAAGCATTCAATTGCGTGTACTGCGGCCAATTGTTATGTTACGACAATTGCTTAGTTGTTTAAATAAGTACTGATTTTTTCTCGATACTATTAAAAAATCTGTTTTATGTGTATCACATTAATTGGAGATTAGATCATATGACAAATCCATCTGATGCAAGACAATAACAAATTTTCTAAAAATAAATAAATAAAATTTCTTTTAGGACCTTCAACACTTGTTTGTTAATTAACAAGAAAATCATAAGAAGACAGATTGGAATTTTAGAGGCTCTGGATTAAGCAGTAAAAATCCGCTTTTATATATGTGAGCACCTATAGATCTAGGGGATTTTTAGTGACGACTTAATTCTCTTTGTAACTTTAGTTTACTGCTTAAAAATTCTATCAATTCCATTCGTACTTAATTAAAACAATAAAATCACCTCTCCACTGCCTTAGGCTAATCTACACCTTGTATCTTGTAGTAGTCGTACACATTTGCTCGTCAAAAAAAAAATTAAGTCTTTTGACACAAACTAGTCTTTGCAAAGTTCTTATTATTTTTTCTCAGTATTCTATTCAAAAATGACTGAAGGTCAAATCATTATGTATGAAAAAAGAATTTATAGAACAATTGAAAAATAATATTTTCATTCCAATTATTTTAGAGGAAAGATATGATGATTATAACTTGTCATAGTTAATTAAAATCTTAAGCAAGGAAACAAATACTGGTACTCCTTGGCGCTGGATACCAGTGTGATCCTTAGCCAGTTGTGGGTGTTGAGGAGGACTCTGGATCCCGGATGGCAGCATCTTCCGTTATAAACCATGGCATCTTCATCTTGTCCGGTAGAGCCTTCTGTCAACAAACTTTATTGCAATATCGTCTTCGTACATTCTGGCAGTGTGTCAAGGCCAGCGTAGTCTTCCCAGCTTGTCTCATCACATCAGTATCCCCGTACTGGCCATATATCTCCATGTTCTCCCTCTTTCGAATTTCACCGATCTTAAGTGGTCTGAATATCAGACCAAGAACCTTCTGACGAGTACTTGTGAGGGTCCAGGTTTCCGAAACATAGGTAAGAGCAGATCTGATGAGATCCTTGCATGGGCACATCTTGTACGTTGGGAGATGGCCGATGTTTGCTGAAACCAAAATTGCACCTGTTGGCCATTTGCTGACTAGAAAATGTCTTGTTTCCTCAATTCACTGCTGATCCTAGATAGGTGAAGTTATCATCATTCTGAAATCTATATTGATCCACTGGTTCTACAACAGCCAATTCTGTTTCAGTTCCTACACGCCTGTACTTGGTCTATAAATTTACCTCCCCTTCAACTTTGAACTATCGTTGTGATTGTAATTCATCTATTTTATTTTGTAGTCAACGTTTGGGGGAAATTATGGATGCATAAAAATCTTCCGAGAATGGATTGGGGAAAGGGACGTAGAATTGTTTGAGGATACATAGGAATTTTTAGGTTACCACGAATGAGTTATGGAAATGAATTGAGAAGGTAATTTCTTCGGTCCAACCCATATAAGGGTTTTAACTAATCGTGATTATTGGAGATTCCCTACATTTCACACATACCATTCCTGGGAAAAAGAAATTAAAAAAAAAATATTATATAGATAGGTCACAAAATTATTTAATTTTGTTTACAATAATAAATAGAATTAACTGAGGAATATTTTGTTCGTAGTGTAGATAAACTAAGATACTATTTCGTGGAGCGTAATGTATTTCAAAGACGCAACCAAGCGCTATGTACATTTCAGTAGTTTTACAATACAACATCAACTCATTTGAGGTCATTCAGTTACAGAATATATCATTCATATCTGAGCATGTTCATATTTATGAATTTTGTTTTTATTCATATAATTGAAGAATGAAAACTATTTTAAAGAGAAATCCTGAAAGTATATGTTTTATTGACATTGAATTAAGTTTCTGTGAAAGGATAATTCTAGTCTAAATATATGTGTTAGAAACATTTAAAACAATCAATATCAAAACTAAAAATATACATAATAATAGATTTGATTACTAGATGTCTTGTTGTTCATTTGAAGACATTTTTGTTGTGTAACATGAGTTAAGGTGGTTTTCACTCGCAATTATATAGGAGAAGGTTTTTTTTTCTTTGAGTTTTTCTTTATTTATTTTTTTTTCAAGAAAGCTGACACAAACACGATACCAAAAATATGAAGTTGTTTTATGTATTGAATGACCAAATAAAATAAAATCGATTTATTGCAGGATGAAAAGAATCAAATAGTAACCACGAACGCGTGGTTGAACTTGGTAAGTTTGTGGAAGGTTCCTGTCCCCCTCGTTGGGAAAAATGTCTCTAGCTATTTAGATGTGGCACTTTTTACAGATACCCCGTAAATTTGATGTTGTTGTTTTTTGTTTTTGGTAACACCAGCATTTGTATATCAGAGACATTTTACCCTTAGAGGGTACTTAATATAGTCACCCCGGCTTACCTCTGCAATGTTCTGCCAGTTCCTACCTCAAAAATCAATTGTGTCTCAATGTGAAAAGATTGCATGGTTTTCTGTACATATACATTTACATACTCTACACTACATATATTTTAAATTAAAAAAAAAATACGGTATTTCAGCGGCCATTGGCGTATAAAATCGCATAAAAAGAACGAAATTAAAGATACAATCAAAATTAGTTTAATTTTCATTTTCAAATCTGATGTTAAATAACAAAAATAACTAATTCAAACGTAAATGTATCACAAACCATCAGACGTCTATAAAAACAGTAATTAACTCTCGACATTATGAAAGCATGCAGCCTTATACTATGTTAAGGTTATAGTAATTTAAAATCATATTATTTTATTTATATGATTGGGAAGGCAGAGCATTGCAAGGGATTAAAGCGAGAGATGGTATAACTTTGATGGTTGTGTTTTCTAACAACGCATTGTTTCTGATTGCATGGGATTGATAGGATGAGAAGAATCAGCTTCTAATTACAAACATTTGGTTAAAACTGGTAAGTCAAGATAAACTGTTTATAAAATCTAACAGGTTTACACAGAATGGCTGCTGAATTAAGAAGAATGTTTTAAATTAAGCTTAACTTTTATTTTAAACATTGTAATAAATAATATTTAGTAACTGGTAGCTTGTATATAAATAGCGAGACTGTAAAAGCCTGCATAATGACCAGGCTCACATCCCAAAATTTATATTTTAAATAAACTATTTTATTAATATTTATTGCTTAACTCATTTTTTATAAACTGCTTGAAAAACATATGTTCAGTGTATACAAAGTAACATAAACACTTCTAGGTTCATTATATAAATCAAATATATTTTAAAATCATAACTCAAAAAAAAAAAAAAATATTAACTGGAAAATTCAAACTGAAACTTCTTATACGAGTTTTTTGTCTTTTTAATGATTAAATATCCAGTTTTAATAGGAGCATTAAAAGCAGTCAAGTGAAAAATGTTGTAAGATATTTAAATCCGCGAATAATTCACGTTTGTTTTCAAACATTTAAAAATTTACATTACATTGTTCAATACACTGAACACAACATAATTTTTAAACATGTATTTTGATTACTGTTGTTTGCGGCCTTTTGTTTAAGCCATTATAAATATTTACATAATACGTATATAATACCATTGATTCCTTTATTTTCATACGCACATACATGTAAATGTATATGTGTATGTTTGTGTATTTATTTGTTTAATCGATTATGTGTTTTTACACGCCTGTAGAAAGTTAATGCATGATTCCCCCTCAAACATTAGACCATCTGCTTAGTTTAAATTGATTTATTTTATTTTATTTTTTATTTAGCTACCCAGTTTTTCTGTATATTTTACAATGTTTTCTTCACTATTGTAGTCAGTCGTTCATACAAATTTACTTTTAACAAATGCCACAAGAGATAAGAAATAAATTTTATAACATCAATCACAAATATGATCTTTTCTGTCAATACCACTAGGTAACACATTTTATACAACTACTAACAAAAAAAAAAAGAAAGAAAAAAAGTAAAATATAAATATAGTACTTATCACAAAATAAAGAGAAAATAATAATAATAAAATGAAATGATTTATACCTTTGATTTTATCCGATTATCCATTTTAACTCAATTAAATAACCAACCTATAGATTAAAATCAATTTTTATTAAACTTTGAATCTAAATAGTTAAAAATAAACCTTTTCTTTAAATATAATTCTTATTAACAAGTTGATCTTCTTAGAAACTTTGTGCATGGTATTTAATTCATAGTAGATGGTAAAATACATAATAGAACCTGTAAACTTGTTATTTATTTAGTCTTCTTTATTCGTTATTTGTTTCATTATAGAATGTAACTTATTCATGTAATTAATTGTTTGTGGAGCATGTATAAAATGTTTTAAATAAATAATATCACAGAAAACAATAGCTATGCATTAATTAACTTATTAACATGTATTTTAAATGATTTAGGTCTTATATAAAATCAATTGAAAAATATTTCTAACTGAGTAGAGTGTTAGAGGTTCAAAGGTTATATTTTGTACAAAATATAAAATTTTTGAGTGTTGCTTCCAAATTTTTTTTTTGACATTTAATAACAGATAGAATGCGCAACGTACTGTTAATAGATTTTTCCAATCAGCAGAAACCATTTTTGTTAAATAAATTTGTTAAAAGAGAAAACGACATATTTTTTAACAAAACTATAGATACGTTTATGAAATCAGAAAATTTTACCTTTGAGCTTTCTTAGATGTATAGTTTCAAATTGGACTTTAATTTTTTGAACTTTTCTATGTTTTTTTTTTTCAATTAGACTACTAAATAAATGAAAGTAGGAGAAAAACTAATGTTATACCACAAATTCTAATTGCAAACACCACATTCTTGAACATTCCACCGATTCAAACAAATTTGTCATCAATGTTTAATACACCAATTACGGATTAATCGATTTATAATATTCATTTACATACAAAATACGAAACAAATAATATACTTTATTATTGTTTTCATTTAACTCTCTAAATGAAAAAAACAAAACAAATATTAAGGATTCATGTTACTCAAAACATAATACACCTTTTCTTTATATGAAATCAAATCTAAGGGTGCTTTGCGCATTAATTTTATATTATAAATTAATTATTATTAAAAAAATTATTAAATTTTATTCATATATGTTAGATAAAGTAAATATTGATTCACTTATTACTTCAATTACTAGAAAAAAAGCTCTATACTCAGTTAGATTATTTTTTGTTCACTTTATTTTCATAAATATTTTTATAAATTAATAGTTTTTAGAATGTGAGGAATGCGGGAATTATTAATTGTTACACGCTTAAAAAAAAGATATTGTTTTTTGTTTGTTTAAATCTATTTATCTTTAATTATTATTCATGAGATAAGATTACAACCAATTTTCACTTACCTGATTATTTCTAGTTAATAAGGTTTGATATAAAAAAATAAGGTTAATTGCATTTCAATTTACATGTGTAAATTTAATAACAATGTATATGCAACACATCACACGAACGTAATGAATGAGATTAATCTGTTTCAAGCAATAAATAAATTCAAAACACCAATGTTATGCAGATCATAATGTTGCAATTGTTTAATAATCTTTCAATATTAATTATTGGACCCATTTTTCCTATTTTTTCAAAAAATATTTAAATAAGGTAATAATAAATTTTGATATTTTATATTATGTGTGTTTCACTGCTAAACATTATATTATTATTTCTTAAACGGCATAAGGCCAAAAAAACAAACAAACTCATTTTTGATAAATGTAATACAATGTTAAGATCTTGTAAAAATAATATTTACGTATAATATCCATTGCTTAAAAATGATAAAATTACTTTATATCAATTCAATTTACAACATAATTGATAACCAAATGTTAATAATTATCCCATGTAATTAAATATATATACAATTTTTACAAGATCGTTATTACATTTATTGAGGGCAAGTCATGTTGAGAAAAGTTTGAAATCTCAAGAATGCGGAGACATACAGGTTTTTGTAGGCACTCAAAATGCTGATTCTTAAATTCACTTTTAAATAATTTATCTTCATTGTAATAGCAGTTTCCTACTTTTTTCCAAAAACTAATTACAAAATGGGAATTTCTCTTTTTATTAAATAAAATGTTCTGTTATTGGAAAACTGTATCTCGGGTGGAATTAAACCTAAAGAGCAATTTAAAAAATCTGATTTAAGCAAATTTATTCCACTTTAAGAAAGGTACGAATCATGTTTTTTATGTGGTGGATGGTTTTCAAGATAAACGTGGAATTGAAAAATTTAGGTTTTTTTGTTGCATAAAATTAATTTCTGGTTGACTGCCGCGTTCGAAAATTTCGATTTTTATTTCCAATATCAATCTAAAAACATTTTTAAAAAACTGAACTACGGCAATTAGAAACTTTGAACCGTTTCGGAAGTAAGTAACAATTCATGTAAAAGTTTGTGTAACTTATTTCAAAAACCTCCATGTTAATTGAAAATGAAATTTTTAACTTGAATTGTGCACTAAAAAAATGTGCAGAATTTAAAGGGAAGTTTCCTATATTTCTCATAAATGTTACCACTGGTTCCAGTACATGTTTAATACATACATATACATATTTTCACAATCACGACTTAACACACTTAAAAGAATTGCTTATTTTAAAAAAAAAAAAACTTTGCTCTGTTCAGACTGATGACTATTTAGAATGTTGCAGAATATTTGAATTTTTTTTTAATTATTCAATAAATTAAATCAAACTTTATATATATATATATATGGGCATAAACATTTTAAAAGCCATCAACAGTAGAGGCAAATAATTCATAGCAAAGGGACCAGCAACCATTACTAATTCCAGGAGGCTATTGCAGCGAAGATGATATATGTAATTAATGTTATGTATTCCTTTGAAGTGAAGAGAGGGGGCCAGATTGGACTCCCAAATAAAATGGCAATTACATCTTTGAGAGCCTTTATGAATGCAATAACCTCCTCTAGAGCCATTTTAAACCAAATGAAATTACCATTAGAATAGAAGCTGGGCCAGCATTTGCATGGAATGAAACCGTGAGAGGTGCCCAACTTGGGCCAGCTCTTAAAGATTAGTTCCCAGGGAGGAGCTAACTTGATCCAAGCCACCAACTCCCTCCAACTTTGTTACTAATCGAATTCCTTATGTTCGTCTTCCTACAGGCTATATCCATATCTGCAATAAACTAGTTTAAGTTTAATTAAGTCGTGGATTAATGGGGGTCTTTCGCAGCTGTCAGGTGTGGGTTATGAACACATTGCCATGATAAAATTTTGAAAAGAGACATGATAATGGAGTAATTGTTAACTTTAGGTGTAATAATAGAGAATGTGTGATGATCGAGGATACGGTAAAGAAACGAAGTAAGGAAAAATGCAAGTTTTAAGTCGTAGACCTTTATCAGAGTCGAATATATTTTTAAGAAATGAGATCTTAGAAAATTAATATTATGAAGAACTAATGTTGTATTACCTTGAACAGGTTTGTCTTTAACTAAGTGGAGATTTATTAACTCTTTCTGTGGCTAAGCCGATATAACGGCCCGCATCTTTTAAAGTTTCACTGTACGTATTGCAAGAAAACTCTATCTCAAAATAAATTAATAATATGTTATAATTTCGTATTATAATATTCATCTAATTATATTACAAAAGAATTTAAAAAAAAAATAGTTAGGGTTTCAATCT
>NW_027105224.1:760148-765645 GCF_000696795.3 Halyomorpha halys | reverse complement strand
GGGAATCATTTTGATTATGGATAATTTCCATGGGTCAGGAAAGTAAGTGGATCTGAGTACAGCATTATAGATGTAGGTGAGGAATAGAACGGATTTTCGAGGAAGATTTGTTAGAATATGGGATGTAATTAGGTCATAACCGGGAGCTTTGCGGGTAGGTAACAAAAAAAAAATAGTTAAACGTAAAAAATAAATGAAAATGTGACTTATCGTTCGTAGGTACTAGCGCTTAATCCGTCCGGCGCTTACCATATACCTTGGTGTTATTCTTTATTTTTGTTATGCAAAAACAAATATTGGAAATGCAAAGTATATATAGTTGTAATATACACTCCATATAAAGTTATGATAAAAATATAACTTTTTGTGTGGAAGTACGTTTTGTGTGAGAGAACTCAATTTTTATTTCCTTTATTATCATTTATGTATACCTTTATTATTTATTTAATTTTAAATGATTTTTTAGTTATGGGTTTTAAATGAATTTTTAAATTAGTGTAATTGTTTTATTCACCATTTTATCGTTAGTACACTGCTTTTCCAATTATGTAAATATTGTTTTTTGCTTGGCTTTTATGAGTTTTTTTCTAATCCCTAGTAAAATAGTGAAATTCGGCCGGTAATCTTCGCATAGGCCCCTCTTTTTCGCCCGGGACTAAAAGATTTAAACAAGTCCGGGTTATAAGCATTAGACCAGTTTAAATCATTAATTAATTGAGTATAGTATAGAATATATTAAGTGTAGTAAAACTTTTCTTGATTTTTATGATTAGCGAAATCATGAATTACTTAAAATTCTACTTATTCAATACAGTTTCTATCAACATCGGTAATAAACCGCCAAATATTCCTTGAAGTAATCGTACTCCTCAGTCCATTCTTAATTCATTTTAATTTATGGAATTCACAACAGAAGAAAAGGGGGTCCAGTGGACGCATGGAGTAAAGATGGCTACAACTAAAGGGAGTATTGTTTTATCGCTTCGTAAACACTGCCACAACTTCTAAAAGTACACACCATGATTGTGGACACTGACAAAACAAGCAAACAAACTTTTAATGGGCTGCTTTACTTTTGGCCAAATGGCCAAAATTAGTCAATGTTTGGTCTATTAGTAATGAAATCGATCATAGGAGTTTGGTGCCCTATTCCCTCAGTGCAAAGATGAAATTGAATCTAGAACCATAAGGGAACAAAGTGTAGCCAATCATCTTAAAACCTGACTAAAACACTAACAATTCAAAACCAATAGAGTATAAATTAACACACGCTTGTTTTAGGTACTTTATATTACAGGAATCCAATATGTTATTTATTAAATTTTAATATATTATAAGAAGATGGCCTCGTGACCTTATATTGTAAACTGTTTTTAGAGTTCTACTACTGGGTAGTTTCTCTACATCCTGTATCATATCATTATGTCATTATGATCAAATTTACTGGTTGTATTTTTTTTTATACAGTTGTAAATATCATCAAATAAATAAATAAAAAAAAATATATTATACGTTAATATATTAATACTTGTTTTGTACATTAAATTTTCGCTATTAAAGCTAAAACTCTTCTATAAAATTTAAATGACTGGAATTATCAAGGTCCGATACACGGAAACATTGATATATTTTATTAGTATAACGAGGTACTATTTCGATAAATAGCTGTGGCATATCTAACATAAAAAGTTTTTATTTTATTTCGAGTTGGACATTTCCAAAGATAGCACTTTAGAATGGGGTAACTTCCTCTACTGGGGTCGTTCTACAGGCTGTCATAAAGTAACTCCAGGCTACAAAAAAAATCTGCATAACACGTCAAATAAAAAAAAAACTTTATTTTTTATCAGATATGATACTGTAAAGCAATAGTATTATTAAACCATCAATACGATAATAGTCGATACTTACATATCTAACAAAACCTACAAAGATTAGTCTTAAGTAATAACTTTGAAAATTAATAAAACTTGAGACTGTGTTCCACTAACCATAGGAGATGAGGAAATATATCCTGAGAGTCATTGTAAAAAAACGTGTTTTGTTTTCGTGGTAGATCATGTTAAGTAGTGATACAAGGTTTTTTAAGTAAAGAAGTCGAAACTTCAAATAAATAATAAGATTTATTAGTAAGAACAAAAATTATCCAAATTGCCTCTTCTTAATTAAAATATAATAACATGTCCAACGTTTAGGCTGATCTGACCATCATCAAGGACAATCTAATAAAATAATATCCTTCATTATAACTAATTATCAATAGTACCAAAACATTACTAATTATTATTTGCTTACCATAATTGTAGTATCACTGTCTCACATTAATTTATAAAAATTTGTAGTTTATTAGGCCCAAGTAAATTTAAAACAGTTTAATTTTGTTGCTAGGTCTATAGCATAAGGAGTAATTCTCTACATAATATTCTTTAATTTAAAAGTTACTATAGTAAAATAAAGGATAAAATAGAATTAAAACATCAATCAGGACTAATATATCAAATTTCGTGTTTGAACTGCCCAGCAACTTCTGGGTGAGGAAATGTATCAAGACAATAAAGAAAAGGATCCAAATAAAACTGCATTAGTACAGCATGCAACCGAAAATAAACATAAAAATGTTTATTTTGGTAACACAATTATTTAACATGAAGAAAATAATACTTTTAAAAGAAAAGTACTTGAAGGCATGTACCAGAAAATATTAATTATAGCTTTGATTTTAAGTCAGGCATGAAAAATGTAAACCGCCTTGATTTTAGTATACACTAAAGATATCTTATGTAAAGTTAATGTATGATGAATATAGTTGAATTTTAGATAATTGTGTTGTAACTAAATTTTAAAAGATTTTTAATGACAAAATAAAAATTTAATGTGAAATGAAATAATAATATATCCTAACCTTGTTGTTGGGGTAGGTTTATAATAGTCTTGTGATTAGTTGGTGATATTATAATACGGAAATTGCGATGGATAGAAATTATTAATAAACTCTATAGTGTTGAACAGGTAAATTTTAACATAGAAAAGAGCAAATTTATTAGTACAGAAATATGTTTTCCCTTATTTTTTATGTTTAATAGATTCATTTTAACTATATTAAATTGAATGGGCATAACCTGCAAAGTTTATTAAACCAATGTGGGATTTTGACACTGTTAATAATAAGTTATAATAAAAACTATGATTTTATGAAATTGTCCTTGATAATGGCCGGGTCGGCCGAAACGTTTGACATGTAATTATGTTTTAATAAAGAAGGTTAAGATAATTTAGATAATTTTTCTTGAACAAGATAATAAAAATATACATAAATTAAACAATAAAATTTAATTTCTTACTAAACAGTTAAAAAATCAAATGACGGTTAGCAGGAAATTTTAGGTTTCAATTGAGTTGTATTAATCGGCCCCTGGGGTTTCCAGTTTTTTAACTGGTACGAACTGAATACACAAAGCCTACAGGAATTCAAATTTAGGCCATATTATAAATCAAAATTATCAAAACGGCATTTTACATAGCGACAGAATGCATGGGAACATTGAGTTATTGTCAAAAAACGTGGAGCGTATAAAGAAAGCATGACTTCAATTTAGTAGACAGACTACGTGATCCTACTGTTAAAGCAAGCAGACCTTCCCATGTCAATCGCCGATTAAGCTCTTCTTCGGGAGTGCAACACAAGTAACAGCTGGTTAAAAAAAAAACCGGCAGTTACTTTTTCTGTAACCATTATGGCATAACTATTTTATAGTCAAAATTATTTTAATGAGATTCTATTATTACGAATAAAACATTCATTTTATTCAGACCAGAAATGATATCTAAAAAAGTCTCTTTTATTTGATCCTGATTGACTCAATACTTGATAATTTTAATTGTTATCTATTTTTTATTTTAACAGTTATCGAAAATTAAAAAAACAAAACAATAGGTTATGGTGATATCTTCATCCACCCAAATGAAAAGTGAAGAAGATTAAAACTAAGATTATTAAATTTAATTATTTTATGAGATTTATATACTAAAAGTATATTTGAATTTTTAAAAACCTAGAACTATCCTGCTGAAAATTGATGGAAAGGAAAATATCATTTCTTTAGAAGTTGTTATTAAAGAGTAATAACACAATCTTCCACAGTAGAGGACAAAAATGTTAGCGTTATAAGTATTTTTTCATATAATAAGGGAAACAAATTGAACTATAATAATAGTACTCACAAAGTTAAAATATATATATATAATATTGATAATAATGAAATTACAAAAATAAGTTCAATTATGATATATATAAACAAAATATTTTATAGAAACTATGGTTTTTGATTGTTATTGTTTTATTACGACATATATACCCACAAATTCACTTTAATTTTAGTTCCATGGTTCCAATAAAATATAAAAAAATGTTTTGTGTCACTCTTGGGACTGGCCGATAGAGGTGAAGCTTCTTAAATTTGCTAAGTCAGTTCTATCAGGAAAATGTTATATATTGTGATAGGTGACTATGACTAGTATTTAAGTCCACTGTTTAGTCAGTAGAAGCTCATATTAGTTAAAATTAAGAACCAATATTGCCTGGTTTTTGTAATATTTTTTTTCTTCAATATAAACTAATTTATATACAACCAATAACCAATCAATGGATGGTTTGCTTAAGGAAAAGAAATAGAGGTTCTCGTTTGCTTGTTTGTTTTACCATTTTCTCACGGTTCAAATAGATTTTATTAAACTCATATTAATGTATAATTCAGTGATTAAAATGATGTAAAAGGGCTTGAATACCGAATTTTTAAAAAAAATTCTTCCAAAGTACCTTAATAAATAATATCTTAACTCAATGAAATTATACATAATATAAAATCGTAATAAATTATAAACTAAATACTTATTCATTTTTATGCATAAAAAGTATACAGTACAGTAACATATTAGTAATTAATTATTAATGTAATTACTTATAAAAAATAAAAAAAACGAAAGAAACATTTCCTGTGTTTTTTTTAACAAGGAGTGCTATAAGTTTCAATATTCTGAAACATAGAGCACTCCTCACAAAAAAATATTACAACTTTTAGCTGCTATTTCACTTCAGCGCCTACTTTACTATTTCAAAATAAATACATTAATTATCTAATAGTTAACATTGCGTCACTGGGAAATTCACCTCAAATATATTCCTATTTAAATTGCCTGAGAAACAGAATTCAATTAGCGACAGCTTAGTGCGATCCTGTAATCGAATCCCTAGAACTTGGGTAGGAATAGAGTATAGGGTAACATTGAATCCGTAACAAGTATTTACCCGTTAGAGAGCAAACAGGAGAACACCGTTCCATTTAGTGCTCAATAGGGCTTTCTCTTGCACCAAAAATAACCGCTTGGTGATTAAGTTCTTCCACCTCTGGTCATGGTTTAATAAGTAACAGTTTGTTTGATAAGAGCCTTTGGTTTTAATGAGAACTAAAAATGAATTAATTTAATTTTTAAATATTTA
>NW_027105224.1:744980-758938 GCF_000696795.3 Halyomorpha halys | reverse complement strand
ATATATTTATCAGAGTAGGGAAATTCCGTTTTCTGTTTTTTTCTTTTTCAAATCTTGAAAAATCGACTAATTAATTTTGATATTTCGACAACGGATTAAGATAAGAAAATGAAATTGTTGGTACCGAACTAGTTTTGATTAACTATCACTTAATTACTGATATTTTACCATGAAATTCCCAGTATAAAAACGGGACCACTATGGTATATTACTTGCAGGTTATAAGTCTAGTAAAATTCAGTCATTATATTCTTCAGAAATCCGTACGTTTAGATATGAAATAATATGATCCACAGAGGTTAGAGATACAAGAAATGGCCAGCCATGTGAAACACCGATCAAAAGAAGAACGTTTAAGCTAAAAATGGCTTCTATCCACTCAACAAAATTTTCCTCAAACAAAATCCCGTCGTTAGAAATCATTTCTCCATAAATTATTCATACAACATTGTTGTTATCGCAATAGACCATAAAAGTGTGTATGCTGTCATTGATGACAAAAAAGCTCATCAGAAAATCGTATGAACGAGTCGAATATAAGTATTTTTACTAGTGTTTCTAAAAATAATTTATTAGGATTTAGTTTTAAAAAATTGAAAATAAATTTAACAAATGAATACTCAAGGATTCGGATTCTTTAAATTTTTCTTTTGTTCCTTTTTATTATTTCAATACTATTCGGTATTCGTTTCTATTACTTGTCCTATTGGAGGAATGAGTAAATTTGGAAAAAAAAATCAATAAATAATAAGTGAAGAAGTAAAAGTCTTATACCTTATATCTCAACATTTCAATCTTCTCACGCATAAAATTAGTTTTAATATAAACATTAAAAAAGCATTAAAGATTTAAATTCAAAAATTTTATTGAACAAACTTTTTGCGTTTTTAAAATTTTTTTTATTGAAGAGAATTAATACAATATCCCACAAATTAAGGGTGTTAAGTATTAGTGTTCAAATTCACATTAATATAATGAAAGGGAAAATAATGTAAATTATAACAATTAAAATTTTTTAAAAAAATTGTTAAAACTAATAATAATAAAGAATTTTAGAAATAAAATACAATATTATCTTTTTTTTTAATATGAATAAATAAAAATACTAATCCATTGAAAAAATGCAATAATATGTATAACTGATCACATAATACAAATAAAATAAACAATTTATATACATGGAAAAGAAAATTAAATTAAAGTAACAGTAAAATAAAAACGCATTTGCACCTACACACAATATTTACATTCGGCAAGGAAACTCCGAGCCAAGCCTTGCCACCCCCGTGTGGAAGTCAAGGCAGGGCTCCAAGAGATCCCAGAATAGAGGGCCAGTGGAGACAGAATGGGAAAAAATAAAATTAGATTTTTTTTAAAGTATTTTTGTAAAGTCTCCCAGCTCCTGATGTCTATATTTCGTTAATACTTGTTAATCAACTATTTTCTCAGTACAACCAGAGCTCTTCCCCTGTCGGATCAATCTGAAATAATTTTAACATCTTGTAAAATAAACAAAATACATAATAGATTTTTTGGTTTACTTTACCAGTAGCTATATTTTCCTTTTGATTTTTATCCGTAGTTCAATATTTTGTCTTAAATTTTAATATTTCATAATGTACATTTAATATCTCTAACTTATATCTCTTTAAACCCTCCCATCTACTATTATTTTCACTAATAGTAATATACCATAGCCCATAACCTTTTCTTGTTCTTTTAACAATATTATCAACGTCTTTTTCAAATTTTTATTTAATTGTTTAAGAACATGTTTGATTTATAAAATACTTGTAATATGAATTTGTTTATTGATTAACAAATATAAAAAGAACCTTCTAATGTGCCCAACAAATATATATTTTATCAATTTCATAAATTATTAATAATGCCTTGAATTAATAATTTCTTATTAGTGCTACAATAATAAGTAGAGCCCCGAAATATTAATTTCACTAGACGCTGATTCCTACTTTATCGTCTATTGAAAAAAAAAAAAAATGAGATATTAAGAATAACGAGTGGTAAAGTCGTTTGAAGTTAAAGACTCAAGACTACTCTTACCATACAATGGAACTAAATGCTTGATAAATGCGATAGTTTAAAGTCGGGGTCACAAAATCCAAAGTGAAATTAAAATTTCCAAGTCTGATAGAAAAATAAAAAATTGCAGAAGAAAATATCACTTTTAAGATTTTGGAATCTTGCATCCTCTTCCATTCCTGACAATCCTCCGAGGGGCCTGAAAAGAAGATGGCTCCGAGACCAGCTAATGTAAAATGTCATTAGAGTACTACCAATGGGTAGTTTCTCTACACGCCTGTAACACTCCAATTTAACTTAGATCAGATTTACTAAATGTATTATAATATACAGTTGTAAATAGCAATAAATAAGTATTAAAAAAAAGAAAAATATTTTGGAATATATTGCTCGATTGACATTTTAGAATATAATAACAGTAGTCACTAGGCTCTTAGAATCTGCTGGGGATACTTTTCTATCCACATTCTTGTCTCCGGTATTTCATCTTAATCTGCAAAAAAAGAGAACAAAATTTAATGAGAAGAATACCATGATTCTCATTTGTTAACACCGCTTCAAGCACGTATTTAAAGTGAGAGAGGGCGGAACTGACACAAGATAAGCCCATAGTATCCAGGGGGAAGGTGAAATTCACCCTTGGCTTATCCAGTTGGGTATAAGACATTAAAGTGGAAAGTCGCTAATCTTAGTTTTGCTCATAAGAAAACATACAGTTTCAAACACTTAAGGATGGTTTCACTGGTCCCTATCCATTTAATCTGGCGTTGAAATATTTTATTTTTTCATATGCGTTGTAAAAGTTACTGTCATCAGGAATATGTTGTAAAGTTGCTGTTTGGATTGTGCTATGATTTCTAATCCTTCCGCAAACAATCAGCAATCAATGAACCATCCCCTGAAAATACTAGCCTCTCCAGGTGCATGGTTGTGTAAAGTCGATGGTCGTTGTGTACCGAAGGATTGGGACATAAGCTGCTCTAGAGGACCCATCCATGCCTGGTCACGTTTTATACAAGAAGAGATAATTCTCTTTATGCCCTGGTCCTTCCCGCCAACATTTGGCTAATATCTTTCTCCCTTCGCAACCTAATTTTGTCTCCTCTCTCAAGCCCTGGTATGCATGCTCTCACATGTCGTTATAAAAATTAATGCTGATTTTTTTTTTATGTTTAATTAGAAAAATGTTTATTAAAAATGATTTATAGCATAAAAATAACCTAGCCGTTGGTAGTTAGTACTGTAATGAAAGCCACGTGTTTTAGGATTACAGGATAATGGTGGAAACTAGCAAGGTAACACTCTAGTAGTCCAATTCAATCTGACTTTACAATCAAGATAGAACGTGTTATAGAAAGAAAAACTATTCGAAATGCAGTATGTCGCACATCATCTCTCAGATGACACTAAGTTACGTGTTAAGAAATAATTAAAAAAAATAAGAATAACTATCTCAAAAGTGTAAAATTAAACTGATTATAACATTTAAAAATATACTATATAATACTCGTAAAAGTTTCCTAAGACAATTCAGAAAATATTGGATAGAATCTGTCATTGGGTGAATAAAAGGATTTTTTTTAATTGCAAGAGAAATGGAAAAAATCAAAAATGTTCGTATCAACTCTTAGACAATGTAGTCGCACATCAGAGAGTGATAATGGGTCTGCCGTTCTAATGTATGAATACAGATTAGTAATGTATGATAAATTAATTTCTTGTATATTGTAAGGCAAGAAGTCGATGATACACGATAAATTGTTGAAGTCATTTTTCAAAATTTATTTTATTCCTCTAGTTTTTACATCTTTCAGGGTTTATGGTGTATAATAAAGAATTTTGAGATGCAATAAATGTGTCATAAATTACTTTTAGACATACAGCTACCTTTGAAAGGAAAATTAAAAATGTATTTTTTAAAAAAAATTATTACGAGATTGGAAAATCACGATTACATGGACGAAAATATGCCATTCGTCCATTTATTCCATTCATTTACGAACCCAAAACTCAAATGCATAACGATGCCTACCATGAATAGTATACTTAGTGCAAACAAATTATTTTCAAATAAGTCATTTTTCGTATTTGTACCTTTATTCAGAAAACTCGTTTCTTTGTTTTAAAATTGTAAAATTGCAATAAGTTTCTCAATTTCAATGTTTTGAAATGCAGTATGTTTAGTAATAGCGACTTGTGAGAAACATGGTAACATATTACTGTTTACCATAAGTAATATACCATATATTATGTTACTATAATACCGCATATCACGTATTGCACATTTATTAAGCGAATAGCAGTTATTTATTTACACTGAGCATTATTGAAATCATTAAATAATGCTTTACAGTAAGCGTTGTGTTATCTTGATGTGAATGAATTATGAACCATTTTTTAAAAATATTTAATTATTGCTATTTACAACTGTACATTATAATACATTCGGTAAATCTGATCTCGGTTAAATTTAATTGTGAACCATTTAAATTTGAATATAACAAATGGTTCAAAATAGAACTTAACTAAGTATGATTTTTTAGTGAATGCTAAATAAGTAAAAACAGTGGAACTTTGCCTAATACTACGTTTTTGAGATATTCACCTTAGAAAATTGTTAAAAAGATTGTAAGCAAATATGCAATAACTTATTTTTGTTTAATACTATAATTGATACAATTTAACCTTTTGCTGGAGAGATAAGAAATTCGAAGAAAGAAGAAATTCTTGGAGAGAAGGCGTTCTATAAACGTCATGATTTATGAATATTAATATGTTTACTATGGGAAAAAAATGTATAAAAAAGTACAAAAAATTCCAAAATTTTATAGTTGGTTGATACAAAATATAAAAATTGAAGCTACTATTTTTAAATCAATATATGTTACATTTAATTAAAAAATAAGAACCAGCATTAATTTCTAAAATTAAAAAAAAAGCCATAAATTCAAGGCTTCCTTGTAACTAATTTCTGCGTGAGGTAAACACGGAACCTTTTTGCAAAGCTATTTCTAGTTTTAATGTTACTTTTTTTGGAGAAAAGGCTGACATCACCTTTGTTTCTTGACAGTTTGCAACTTTTTCTGGAGCCTTCTGAGCAGTTTATTCGTCTACTATGAGTTTGATGATTTTACGTAATGAACAACACGTAATTTATTCATTGCTCTGCGTTGCTAACGGAGATTTTACTAGTTTCTTGATAAAAGTTAATCCTTGTAAGTGGCTAGGGACTTTTCACGGATTTTTTTAAAATCTAAAACATTGTGTTGAATTTTGTTTTTTCTTTTGCGGAAGACTTACTTCCGAATATAAATTAGATATTTTCAAATGCTCATTGGCAAATGTGTTACAATGTAATTGTTCACTTCAGTTAGAGAAGAATATGTGTCAAGGTGCCTCTATCCATTTTCCTTTGGTTGCAAAGTACACCTATAGGATTATTAGCCAAGTCTATCTTGTGAAGCTGATTCTGAAGTTTTCTATCTGTATATTTTCCCTTCCACTTCCTTGTCTATATGTGTTTTTATTGTTTCTTCCTTAACTATGGTCCTTACCTTATTGAGTCATAGGGTTTCGGATGGACTGGTATAGGCACTTCTGCTCATTGCCAGGCAATAGTATCTGCCTTTTCATTTCCTGAAATCCCGCAATGGTTCGGAATCCACATTAGTGCCTCGGAGTGTCAGGTCGTAGAAGAGGGGTTTACATTCCTTGCGTTCCAAAACCTCACTTGATAGACTTTCATGCTTGGTAGCAACAGCAAGGTTAGCTGCTTGAGGGTCGACAAAGAGAACAGCATTCCAGCCTTGCCTTCTGTACAATCTTCTTAAGGCGATGAGGATAGCTGCTATTTGACCGTCGAAAAAAAAAATTCTCCACGGACGTGAGGTTTCCCAAACTTCAATGAAATCAAAGATTACTATTCATCAATGTCGACTATCCTAACATGAAAGAAGGCTTATATTATGAAACTTATAGGAGGAATTGAGCGATTTAATTTTTAAAAACTCAGGTATGAACTTTGAAATGGAGAAAAAATTGGTTTAATGAAAAATAGTTTAATAACATTTAATTTACAGTAAAGGAAATTTTCTAAGCATGTGTTCAAAAATCATTCACACGTCAGATAATGTGTTTTACAACAATTCTTGACCAAAGTTCTGGAAAAAAAAATAATTAGGCAGGAATTGGAAAAATATTATTTATGAAAACGGATTGTAAATTCAAGGGTGTTAATATAAGTTAACGGTTAATGGTTATTATAAATAGGTATACTTTAAGGGTCAAAAAGTAATATAATTCACAAAGGCATATACCTGAAGGGACAAAAAGTAATATAATTCACAAAGGCGTATACCTGAAGGACCATTTCAACTTAACAAGTTTTTAATTAAACCAGCAAAATGTTGAATGAGAGAAACAGAGAGAAAAAGGGAGGAGAAAAGAAGAGCCGTTATAACTAAGATAAAAGGAAGTTTCGGTCTCTCCAATACCCTGCTACAGTGGAAACAATAACTTTGTATAGCTTTTTCCGATTTCTTTTGTTGCTCCCAAGTGTTTTTCCTTTTTCCCTCTTTTTCAGGCGGGGGAAATTGACATTCCAAACGAAGTTTTCATTTATGGGGACCCACAAAAGTAATAAAAAAACTTTTTCTAGATTCCGGTACTCTTTTTAATACAATTAAATGCAACACTGTAGTCTGATTTTTCTTTTCAACTGTTTTTTAATTTTTCTTGTCAATCATCTACCATTTGATTGTGTTTTGAACATTAAATTCAACATCATGGAGTCACGATTCAACAGACTTTTAAGTCACTATAATCAGAACGATATATGTACTGCCCAATATTTCTGAAAACATAGCGTATTTCATTGTTCTTGACGAAACGTGTTCATGACAAATAAATCTTTTGTTTATTGTAAATATTTAAACTTTAAATCTAACGATAAAGATTTTAAATGAAACAAAAATATTTTGCTTATTTTACGTACCTGTTTTCTTAAGTTACTATGACAAATCGTTTCAATTTGATTATTGGTTTTTTTTTTTGGTTTTTTTATTTAAGAAATTTTTTGATATTATTATTCTTTAATATTATAATTCTATTATAAGAATATTTAGAAATTACCTAAATAATTACCAACTTAAATCACCATTGATTTATTGTTTTACTATTTTCTCTGTAATTGCAATAGCCTTTAACAAATAAAATGGTACAATAGAAAAAAACCAAAAACCAAAATTGGTTTGGAAAAATTACCATTTAGATAGAATTATTAAATTAATCATAGTTTTTTAATTAGATTTAATTTGTTAATAAAATATAGCTGAAAGGCGTGAAAAACCATTGACTTTCTGAAAAGAATTCCTGGTACACCCCACAAAGCTTAATGAAAGGTTACATACCTATTTTATGTCGCAAATAAAGAATAATAGCTTCACTTAATCCCCAACAAAGTGTAATAAAGAAAATTTACTACGTGAGTGGTTAGAAGACTAACTGCTATATAACTGTATCAGGAAATACGGCTGTTTTTATGTATTTTCCTTTAAAAAATAAATATAAGGCGAAAATAGATATAGTAAAAAATCATTCCATTTAGAATTATTTTTTATTTTCAATTTAATCCAAAATATAAAAAAAAAAAATAAATTCATATTTTATGTTAAAATTTGTTTGTAAAAACATTATGATTAGTATTTAAAAAAAATGATTATTTATCCTTTATAACAAAAGTTAATTTATAAAAAATCTTTATATTACTTATTATTTCGATGATTACATCAGATATAAATCAATTTTATCATAAAATATCATTGTTTGTTGTATTTTAACATATAATATAAAGTTATGCATTAAATAATAATAATAAAAATATTATTTAATTTGAATATTCTTACAGCGTACTATTTAATTAAAAATTCATTAATATGTTTTGTATATAAATAAAAATGAAAGAGAAAAATAATCGAAAAAACACGTGAAATGATCTATGAACTGGCTTTTTATTAACCAATGAATGCTATCGGTTAGAAAATATACACTGGCTAGCTAAAAATGAAGAGGCACTTTTTTTTATTTTATTATTTAAGTATTTTAGAATCAAAGATATTCAATCTTAACTAAAACATTAAATAAATAAAAATAGAATGTGAAAAATGAAAAATTACAATTTGTTTTGATTTTGTTTGTATTAAATATTGGAATATTAGGCAGTGGACGTTACTTATATACCAAGATTAGTTTGAAGCATTTATTTTTATAGTTTCAAATAAATTTGTCAAAGATAGCTACTTTTACTAGTATTTAGCAACTGTATAATTTTTAAAGAGATAACTCACCATAATGTTCTCTTTTGTATACAATGGTGAGTAATTAGGAACCTAATATTTTTTTTTCTAATAATTTTTCCTCAAAACTTTAGTCCTCCTCAAAACATAATAGATTTATTATGTTATGAACATAGATAACAAATAAACTTCTGAAGTATTCTGGAAAAAAATCGATTACGCACTAACAAAGAAGAGTTGTAAGTCATCAAATTTATGAGACAGCTATAGGGAATTATGAACAATCTTCATAAATATGAAGAGATAGGTTTTTTTTTTTTTTTTTTTTTTTTACAAGCATAAGTTTTACAAAGAACTGTAGTATCTCTAACTTTAAAAAAATGCTCATTGTATAGGCCAAGAGTGCCAAAAAACATGTTATATTTATAGGGTGAATTGCGTGATCGTTCCAATACTCTTTTAGAGCTTTCTGGATTGAGGACTACGTCATTTCATATTTAGTATTTAATAAGTATGTTTAATTATTCAAAATAGGAAATATTTTAGAGGTCATTGCGGATTCAGATGACTCAAAATGTGGTTCCACCTTTAATTTTGAGTAAACGGAATGTTTATTGATAAACTCATTAATTAGGTATAATGGTCAAATTTCAGGTCCAAATATTTTTACAAAAAACTCGTCTCTGAAAATATAAATTTCTAAATATTCTCTTAGTTAAAATCAGTACCAACAACACGTTATCACAAAATATACTGATGAAAGTTTGTTGTTTTCTTATATTTCTTTAATGGTATCTACAGCTGTATTTACATAAATATACATTCAGTAAATTTGATCTAAGATCGTAATGGAGTGAAGATCGGCATGTCGAGAAACTACCCATTGGTAGCACTTAAATAATATTTCTACATTAGGAGGTCCCGATATCATCTTCTTTTCAAATGAAATTTTAATTTAAAATATTTACTCCCTATTGTTATAGCCAAAAATATTCCATGAATGACCATGATGGGAATAAAATTAACTTAATATCGAAAAAAAAATAACATATAACAAAAAATCATTTAATATTGAATCATTGTCCGATTATTAGTTATAAGCTCTCATCTCACAAAGATAATGTTAATTAGTTTCAACAAAATACAAAAATAAAATTTGAAAATTTTATTTATTGATAAATATTACAATCTGCCACCACATTGTTGCGCAATAAGTAATAGTGATAAATGGTTACATTCATACTAAAATAAAATAGCATAAAAATATAAATAAATAAATAAATGAAAAAAAAGTTACATAGAAAATAAATAAAATCTCTATAAAAATTTAAAACTAAAGGAGATTAGCTGTATCAAGCTGCAACATTGCTTCTTCATAATATACCTGTAATATATGTTAGTTTTCCTTTTCGTCCGGTTTGTGTAGGAGAAATAAGAGTGAAAATGTTTGATCAACCTCACAATTAAAAGACAAATGCTACTACAATATAGAATCCGAAAAGTAATTTTACTTTTTTTTTAAATGTTTATGTTTTGATATTTCTTTATTCATAGCAGTGATTTTAGTTTCTCAGACATATTTTTAGTATCCTACATCTTTTTACAGTATAAAAATTTGTCGAACTAATTTTTTTAAGGTTTCTATTCTAGTAAAAACTTTTTTCCGATAGATTATTGAAATTAAGTAAAATGCATTTGAAAGTGCTAAATGTTGCTCTGGCCATGACAGTGAGAATTGTAGTGCTGAGAGCAAGCAGGACTCTAGTACAACATTGAAACGTAATTAATTCATCGTGTCTCCCAGAAAGTAACGTTTCCCGTACTATAATTCTTTAGGTATATATACTATATTTCTTTTTATAATTCATGTGGTACTTGAAAAAATAACAAATTTAATTAAACTTGAATGTTATATGTTATTTTCAATTTATAATAGCTTCTATAATTGATATTAGAATTATTTTTATTTTCATCTGTATACCAACGCATAAATCTTGATTATGGCTTGAGTGGTTGTATGAAATAAATTAAATAAAAAAGATTGAGACTGAAGGATCTACGTATTAATTATTAATAAAAAAACACAATGTCGAACAAAAAATTCATATATATACACACTGATAAAGATTAATTTCTTCATTCAATTTACAATAAATTCGTCTGTTGTAAACTTACTTCCTAGAAAAATGCAAGAAGAGCTCTCTTCACTGAAAGCAGTCCAAGTAACCGGACCCTTTAGAGAGTAAGAGACATTTCCATTCTAGAAAGCCAGGAAAATTTAAGTACATTTCTCAAGTTGGAAAACGGCATTGTTTCACCAAAGTGTCTTGGGTCACTTAGGATGGTTTTAAATTAAACGAATCCGGCTCCTAGCGGGTTTGAATAAAGTCTAGGAAGTCTAGGTTTAGGTTTTTTTTTATAAAAAGAAAGGTAAGGTCTGATAAAATTAATATTCTAACCTTAGCTCTACGCTGAAATCTATCCTAGGCAACAAGTTAAATGTGATACAACTTTTTATTCGCACAAAACTGATTTTTTTTCTTTAAAGAAATGGAACGACTATGTTGAATTAACGTAGCATTCAGTTATTTAACCAATGATGTATAAAAGATTCATCTTTCTTTGGCTCGATCCCGTATCACTATAGTAACCAATTTAATTTAGATAATATATGATTAATTTTTTTCTGCTTCGTTAATCGTAATATAAATCTTTAGTCCTGGGGAAGTTATAAGATATAAAGCTTTAAAATTTCAATAGATATGTATTTTAGTGAAAACGGGATTTAAAAATCTAATAAGATATAAGTTTCCTCAATTTTCTTGTTAGTAGGTTAAATTAATTCGTTTTTTTTTCATTGATACTAAATTAATTTTGTGTTCAAATTCATATTCAAAATCCAATTAATGTTTATTCAAAAGAAAAAATGTAAATCTATATTACCTCTAGAATTCTTTATATCAATGAGAAGAGGGAATTGTTGGAACTGAAGGAAAAAAAAACTGAGTTGACCGACTGTTGTCATGCCAACCGTGAAAACTATATGGTTATTTTGTCCTTTAGTTTATTATAAAATTCTTAATATTTTTATAAATTATTATAATATTCCATATTAATCCATTTCTTATCACTGTAAACAATGTGATATGGTTAATTATTTCAAATAAAGAGAATAAAAAGTACTTTAAAGGAAACTTTTTATAAAGTCGGCATTTCAGCTTGATATAAAATAACTACTTGATTGTTCAAGTGGTGTTTACGCAATATTGTTTAAGCTGTTTTGATGATAATGGTAAAGAGGTGTATAGTAAATTAATTGTAATAAAGTGGAACTTCCGGTAGGTAGATGTTAGCCAAAAAGTTGCTACCATGTAACATGAATGAATCTATCATAAATACGTACACATTTCAGATTTGTACACAATTTCTTTTCTGAACTAAGCTCTTCACATATATAACATTTTGCAAGACTTGGTTATTTGGAATGAGAGGACCTTAGAACGTGTATTTCGTTAAAAACTAGAATTCGACATTTTTTACCTTCGCAATATACTTCATATTTACGTATGTGAAAATAAAAATTATTAACTGAAAGACGATTTTTGAGAAAGAAATTAATAAAATATTGGTGAAATATTTATTAATAACAATTTATAGTTTCTAATCGCTAATTAGTACAACAGCTATGTATTAATTAAAGGCGTAAGTGAATGAAGGGGTTATGTTACAAATAGTAAATTTTATTGAATTTTGAGATTTATTTTGATATTGAAGCCAAGGTCGATTCTTTTACATAAAAGAGGATTATTATCTTTGATATCTTAATACCATAACCTTCAGTAAACTTTTTAATTTCCCACACCGAAATATTGAAGAAAAGATAAAATCTCCAATTAGAAGCAGATGGTGGCCATATTATTAGGAGAACACAGTTTAAGAGAGAAAATAAATTTTGGCTAAGCTTATACCGCAATGGTTGCCCCAGTTGTGCCAAGAACAGCCGTTGTTCAGGCTGCCTAAACCAATTGGACACCAAATCAATAAGTTATATACATTATAATATATACATTATAATGCTTTTACAAAAAAAAAAATACATGATGCAAGTAACTTAATATACTTATGCAAGTAATTGACGAAATGACAAAAAATAACATAACTATATCATATATTGGAAATAAAAGGCCATAAGCCTCCGGTTAAAATGCCATAAAGGTTGAGTTTATTTATTTATTTATTTATTTTTAATTTGTGGACAGACTATTCGAAAAATGGAAGAAAAAATTCACCGTCAGTTTAATTAAATCCTGAGTAGAATTCCAATTTTATAAAATCTGACTTCAGAGAGTATCATGCGTGTGAATATCAATATTGAAAAAAGTTAGTAATGAATAAACTAATGCTCTTTTTTTCTCAGAGTATTGTTGTATAGTGTAAAAATATAAATTAAAATACAAGGTGAAATTAGAATCATTTTAGTTATAAAAAAATAATTTCTTGAACATATTTTATATGTTCTTGTGATAGAATATTTTTTCATCAGCTCCTTGATTGGGAAATTAAAATTTCATTGCTGTTTTGGAATGCCACTGAAATTAACTAATACATAATCTGACATCAAAGAACTTTGAATGATTATTGAATTCTTTGATTTTTTAATATGAAAAAAAAATTATATAACCAAGAAAAAAGCGTTATTGAGATGTTTTATGTTAGAATGTTATTTTATATTTTTTTCTTTCAAATATAACGTCCTCAGATAATATCAGCAAATACATGAAAATATTAAATATAGGTAGACATAAATGATAATATACACAATAAGGGAGAGAAATCATATAAAAATATTTATAGATAAAATACAATTAATATGAAATAAAATTAAAAGCATGAGTATAATAAATATAATATAGTGAAAAAAAGAAAGTATACAAAATTAATTTTAAAGGTATTTTTATAAATTAATTTTTAAAGGAACAAAGGGGTTGTCAATTTACATAATAAAACATTAATTGCAAAGTAATAAAATTAAGTATAAAGTGGAAGTATCAGATTATTATAAAAAATAAATAAATAAAAGATATATAGAGAAAAATACTTTATTAAAAATGTTATTCTGTACAACTTCATTAGGTTGCTTCGTACACAGCATTAGAACTTATAACTAGTAATGAACTTTTTTTTTTAATCCTATTAATATAAATAGTTACAGCATAAAATTTTGTAAATTCTCACATTATAAAAAATTTTGAATTATGTTCTAAAGCTATACATTTATAGCTAGGGTTTTATTATTATTATTATATAATGCCTTTTCTTACACATTTTATTTTTTTATTGTAGCTTTTTATTGATCTTTAATTTTTCGATTATTTCAATTCTCAAATTTTCTCTCTTTTTTATAACAAATATAAAACAAAATTAAAGTCAAAAGTATAAAAATTATTTAAACATTTTACATATAGAAGAAACAAAACAAACAAAACCCAACACGGTCTTCCACAATTATAGTCCATTAAAATTCGGAAAAGCACTCTGGCACATGCATACCAATAATTAAAATAAAATAAATAAATATATTACGTTAAAAGTAATAAATAATATAAAAGATAAAAGTGGATA